>NW_020837948.1:84506017-84675171 GCF_003676395.1 Aethalodelphis obliquidens | reverse complement strand
CCCAATATTCTATTATGAAATATTTCAAACTTAGAAAGCCTGAAAAAAAATTCCTATCCCATGATAACCTATATTTTCATCTATGACTCTTTCCCAATATTCTATTATGAAATATTTCAAACTTAGAAAGCCTGAAAAAAAAAATTCACAGTGGAAACCTATATTCTTGCCATCTAGATTCTACCACTATCATTGTTCTCTTCCTTTCTTATATATCTATCCATCTTTCCATCACTCTATCCATCACATCAATCTATTTTTATTCATTTCAAAGTGGCACTCATCAATTACATTTCCCAAATGCTTCACTACGCATACTGTATGTATTTGATATATATATTTTGCCTTTTTACTTTTACATGTAGTTTTGTTTCCTATGGCAACTGAAACTAATTACTAAGAACTGGGTGGCTTAAAGGAACATATTTATTCTCTTACAGTTTTAGAGGCCCAAAGTGTGAAATCGGTTTCACTGGGCTACAGGTGGCAGGACTGGTTCCTTCTGGAGGCTCTAGGGGACACTCCGTTTCCAAGCCTTTTCTAGCTTCTAAATGGCTGCATCCTTTGGCTGGCAGTTGCTTTCTTACATTACTCCAACCTCTTTCTTCCATTGTCACGTCTCTTCTGTAGTCAAATCTCTCTTTGTCTTCCCCTTTCTTATCACACTTGTGATTACATTCAGTGTGTACCCAGATATTCTAGGATGATCTTTCCATTTCAAATCCTTAACTGAATTACACCTGCAAAATCTCTTTCGCAAGATAAGGTAACATTCACAGGTTCCAACGATTAGAACCTGGGTATCTTTGGGGCTGTTATTTAGCCTACCACACATGCAAACATTCATTTCATCTTTTTTTTTTTTTTTAACAGTATGAAGTAAGAATCTGATTGCATTTTTCCCAAATAATTGCCCCATGTCTTTGAAAATACAAATATAAATGATTTTAAAATTAAAAATTCTCTAATCTAATTGAGATGATACTTTTATCATATACTATGTTCCTCATGTTTTCTCTATACACTGATTTAAAGTTTAGTAACTTTTTGTCATTAGTATGACAAAATGTGGTAATAATTTGATTTTTTGAGTCTAATTCTAGGTGTTTTTCTCATCAAAATTTCTTTAAAGTTGGAAAAAAGAAGTGAAAAAATTTGAAGAATGTATGTTGGTTGCTGCGGGAAAATGGCTACCAAATTCCTATAAACTAATTTATTCTCTGCCAGAAAGTTTATATCAGATAATTATTTTATATGAGAGTAGGCTATTTCAATTCATTTGTGGAATACAAGAAAGAAAGAACAAAATAACACACACTCAACTCTGTCAGATATTAAATGATAAGGAGCTAAAACAAATGACACTCAATCAGAAAACAGGCCAGGAGGCTAAAAGCTGTGTATATCAGAATCTTCATGCTAATTCTAAAATATGTAGAGCATTATAATTTGAGAGTTAGCTTCCTTCCAGTAAAAGCAACACTTGTACTTAATAAACATTGTTTTTCCCAGTTGTCTGTTTTCTAAGCAAGTTATGGAATTACTAGCATTAAAATATTTTAATTGAAACAAAACCTTTGGCACTGTAAGATAGTCTTTAATCTTTGGTAAATAAACATATGACTTCGCAAGCAAACACATTACGGGATAAATGCTCCATGTTGAATGGATCAGGCCCATTTGTAGAGAGTGTGTTGCCAGTTCATTGGTTATACAGAGCACGCTTTTTACAAAATAATGGATGATGCATCTATTCCCAGGGCCATCCCTTAAATTGCCATGTGAAGGTTTCTTCGTCATTACTATTCTAAACTATGGAATCATGGCTCAATATGCCTGTAACTCAATTATGAATAAATTCTGTCTGCATGGCTCTTTCTTTTAATAGGATTTCTTTTTCAGGTTCACAGCAGAATGGAGCAGAACACTGAGAGTTCCTACATACTCCCAACCATACCATCCACATCCCACACAAAACTGGTATATTTGTTATAATCTATGCACCTATATTGTTACACCATTGTCACCCAAAGTCCGTAGTTTATGTTCAAGCTCACTCTTGGTGGTGTGCCTTTTATGGGTCTGACCAATTTATAATGACATGTGTACTCCATACAAAACAGAGTAGTTTCACTATCCTAAAAATCCTCTGTGCTTTGGCAATTCATCCTTTCCTCCTCCACCACTCCCCAACCCCTAGCATTGATCTTTTTACTGTCTTCATAGTTTTGCCTTTCCACAGTGTCATGGTTGGTATCATACAATATATAACTTTCTCAGGTTGGTTTTTTTTCAGATCACAATGTGCATTTAAGGTTCTTCCATGTCTTTTCATAGCATTTCATGACATTTCTTTTTAGTGCTGAATAATATTCCAACTGTCTAGATGTAACACTGTTTATCCATTCACCTATTAGAGGACATCTTGGTTGCTTCCAACTTTTGGCAATTATAAACAAAGCTGCTATAAATATCCATGTTCAGGTTTTTGTGTTTTGTGTAGACATAAGTGTTCAATTCATTTAGGTAGATACCAAGGAGTGCAATTGATGGATCGTATGGTAAGAATATGTTCAGTTTTACAAGGAACTGCCAAGCTGTCTTCCAACGTGGCTGTACCATTTTGCATCCCCACTAACAATGAATGAGGGTTTCTGTTGTTCCACCTCTTTGCCAGCATCTGGTGGTGTCAGTGTTTTGGATTTTTGCCACTTTCATAGGTATGCAGTAGTATCTCATTGTTGTTTTAATGTGAAATTCCTTAATGACATATGATGTTGAACATGTTTTCATATGCCTATTTGCCATATGTATATCTTCTTTGGTGAAGTGTCAGCTCAGATCTTTGCCTAGTTTTTAATCAAGTTGTTCATTTTCTTATTGTTGAGTGTTGGGAGTTCTTTGTGTATTTTGGATAACAGTCCTTTACCAGATATGTCTTTTGCAAATATTTTCTTCTACTCTGTGACTTGTCTTCTCATTCTCTTCCGTGAACATATATATTTTGTTTTCCTTGTTATTTTATATATCTGACATTTAAGTATATTTCTCTTTCCATTATAATGTTTATTAATTTAATGTTAACTATAATGATTGTTTAATTAATGTTGACTTTTAGAGGCATCTGAAAGAACTTCCTGTGACGGTCAGATACTCAATACAATGGCAATATAAAATCCTCACTGTAAATTGTGTGGATGACAAGGAGTTAAATGTTACAGAGTCACACTGTGATGGATGTTGGGTCAGACAAGGCTTACTTATTAGCAGTGACTAACTTGGACATACCAGTCTCAAAGCAAAATTCAAATGGTTGCCTCTGCAAAATGACAAGGTACTGAATGCCAAGAACCTTCTGAGTTGCTTAAAAATAGCTGAAATATGGAATGCTAAATACACAAATGTAAATATGTTTAAATCACATTTGTTAAAGCTTGATTTTCTTCCCCAAGTTTTATAGACTGGATTTCATGGATCCTTAGGAGATGCACAGATGCATTAGCAGTGTTTCTCAAACCATCTATCGTGAAGGGTTTATTTTCTAATTTGTTGTAGGTTGATCATTTGCCTTATATATACCTCTCCTTTATTTTTACAATTATGAGTGTGTGTTTGTGTGTGTGTGAGAGAGAGAGAGATAGTGATAGTGATAAAGGTTGCAGCTTTTTTTTTTTTTCGGTACGCTGCTGTGGCCTCTCCCGTTGCGGAGCACAGGCTCCGGACGCGCAGGCTCAGCGGCCACGGCTCACGGGCCCAGCCGCTCCGCGGCATGTGGGATCTTCCCGGACTGGGGCACGAACCCGTGTCCCCTGCATCGGCAGGTGGACTCTCAACCACTGTGCCACCAGGGGAGCCCAGGGTTGCAGCTTTAAAAAGCATTTTGACTGTTTTCTGTTGTTTGTAGTCCCTGGTAAAGAGAGTGCTATTGAGATTGGTTCCCATATTTCAGAGAAATGAAAGAATCTCAAGTTGTCGGAGACAAATGGCAGTTCTAAATTTCCAGACAGTAGATGGGCTATGTTTATCAGAGTAGGCAGAAAGTGTGTAAAAGTAATCAGAAAGATCTGAGCACACGACAGAAATATATGTGTAACCCACTAGTTTTATACTTGATTTTTATAACTGAAAGGACTCTAGTTCTGTCCACCAGAGACCTGATTTAGGCCATCACCATATAAAGTCAAAATATCTCACCCCTAATCCAAATCTAGCATCCCCTGAATTAAAAAGAAGCTGGGTAACTTTGAGGCAGGATGGATCAATCACTTCACAAATACTTTCTGTAAATTTTCTTCTTACTTTTCTCTAATATGCTTACATCCATTTATCAGAGTAAATGTGCACTGGGCAAAGAGAAATAACCAGACCCTTCAGGTTTCATTGAGTAGAGACTACGAGTCAACTCCAGCTCCTGAGATCACAAACACAACAGCCAACCAGGAATAGTGGAGCCTTGTGTAGTGAGCTGATAAATGTAGTTTTAATTTGATTCCATCTCACAGTAAGCCCAGTATATACTGAGTCCAACTCTATTTCCAACTGTATGCTTGAAATAAATATTCTCTACAACTAGAAGAATCCCAGCCTGAGTTTCTGTCACTGTGAAGAGCCATACCAACCTGGACAGGATATCTCCAGACCCTTGACTATGAGATAGTAATGAGTAGCTAACTTGTTTAAGCCACTGTGATTTGGGGTTTTTCTCTTACAGTTAAAATTAATCTTAACCAATATATTATTTAGTATCCTTTCATAATTATTCGAGAAATGCAAATAAAAACTACAATGAGGTATCACCTCACACTTGTCAGAATGGCCATCATCAAAAAATCTACAAACAGTAAATGCTGGAGAGGGTGTGGAGAAAAGGGAACCCTCTTGCAATGTTGGTGGGAATGTAGATTTATACAGTCCCTATGGAGAACAATATTGAGGTTCCTTAAAAAACTAAAAATAGAACTACCATATGACCCAGCAATCCCACTCACTACTGGGTATATACTCTGAGAAACCCATAATTCAAAAAGACATATGCACCCCAATGTTCATTGCAGCACTATTTACAATAGCCAGGACATGGAAGCAACCTAAAAGTCCATCGACAGATGAATGGATAAAGAAGATGTGGTACATTTATACAATGGAATATTACTCAGCCATAAAAAGGAATGATATTGGGTCATTTGTAGAGACGTGGATGGACCTAGAGACTGTCATGCAGAGTGAAGCAAGTGAGAAAGAGAAAAACAAATATCATATATTAACATATATATATATATATATATATATGGAATCTAGAAAAATGGTACAGATGAACCTATTTGCAAAGCAGAAATAGAGACACAGACATAGAGAACAAACATATGGACACCAAGTGAGGAAAGGAGGGGTGGGATGAATTGGGAGATTGGGATTGACATACATACACTACTATGTATAAAATAGATAACTAATGAGAACCTGCTGTGTAGCACAGGGAACTCTACTCAATGCTCTGTGGTAACCTAAATGAGAAGGAAATCCAAAAAGGAGGAGATATATGTATACATATAGCTGATTCACTTTGCTGTACAGCAGAAACTAACACAACATTGTAAAGCAACTCTACCCCAATTTTAAAAAAAATCCTTTCAATTCTTTTTTCTAAGTTAAGTTGTTTCTTTATTTATAATCAAAAAAACTTAAATAGGACCTATTCAAATTATATCAATTCTCAAAACACCAAGAGTTCGGCATTATTATTTTTATATGTTAAGGCTCTGGTGCTCAGAAAGGTTAAAGATATTGGAAAACATCACAGGGGAGGAAGTAGTATATCAATGCTACAGGTCATTCTCTCTTGATGCTTATACAATATTACCTCTTAAGTTGAGAATACCCTACTTTATGGGGTCTATTTTCTCTGTGAAATAGAGAATGAGATAATTTCCTGACAGTGACAGGGATAGTGCTAGGTTAGTGGAGAGTGATGATGAATATTTGAAATAAGAGAAGGCGATAGAGCCTTGTGACTCAAAGAGTAGCCATTAGTCAAGTAGCTTTGGCATCCCCTGGTAGCTTGATAGAAATGCAGCTCTCAGCACTCCACCAACTGAATCAAATCTTCTTTTTGAAATATCCCCAGGTGATTTGTGTGTACATTAATGTTTGAGATGCACTGGGACAAGCAGGCGTATTGTCAAGTACCACTGAAGCGCCAACTGAAAATGGAGACTATGCATTTATAAGCATCAATGTTCATGTTTAGGAAACCCTCATTGTTGCCTATCCAGAAGCCAATCCATGCTTGGTGACAAACCTGAACTCCTTACTAAAACGCCAGATCCTTGCTTTCTCTCTCGCATTTATATCAAGGGCTTATGACCCAAACCTGGCCAATGAAAGCTTAGGGGAAATACACCGAGAGAATTTTCAGAGAGACTTTCATCTCATTCAAACAAATGAATAGGATTAAACTCGTACTTTCTTGTTCTGAATATTTTTCTGTCTATGTGTGATGCATAAAACTGTAGCAACCATTTTGCAGTCTTAAAGGCATAAGCCCAATGACCAAGCCAAGATCACAATCTGATGAATCAATGTTAGGAATGAAGCAGCATTCCTTTGGATTTCTTGTTATATGAAATAATAAACATCCTTATTGTTTAAAGCATTTTCATTTAGTTTTTCTATAACTTGAAGCTAAGAATTTCCTAAGTAAAAGAAAATGGTTTTGTGGTTTTTCTGTTAAAATGCTCAGAACAGGGGGCTTCCCTGGTGGCGCAGTGGTTGAGAATCTGCCTGCCAATGCAGGGGACACGGGTTCGAGCCCTGGTCTGGGAAGATCCCACATGCTGCGGAGCAACTAGGCCCGTGAGCCACAACTACTGAGCCTGCGCATCTGGAGCCTGTGCTCTGCAACAAGAAAGGCCACGACAGTGAGAGGCCCGCGCACCGCGATGAAGAGTGGCCCCCGCTTGCCACAACTAGAGAAAGCCCTTGCACAGAAACGAAGACCCAACACAGCCATAAATAATTAATTAATTAAAGTTGCAACCTCCCTTAAAAAAAAAAATTCTCAGAACATTAGATTAAGGTAAAATGAAGCAAATTACCGGATTACCGGTGGAACTTGTACAGGGTGAGTTTGTCTGAGTAAAAGCAGTTGAAGGTGTAGGCAAGTGTTTCCCTAAAGTACTGAACCATGAGGTTGGTGCTGGGTAGGGACATGCCAACAGCCAGGATGGTGTTTATGGGATGACCAAAAACAGAAAGTCAATATTTGATGAGACTAAAAAATTGTCACATTGGGAGAAAGAGTTAGAGGGGAAGCTGTAGTCAGAAAAAGGGCTTTAGAATTTAAGATTCCAGAGGTGAAACAATTCCTATGGATGCCATCCATGTAGATGGATGAAATGGAATAAATATGAAGACCACTGGGGTTCAGGAAGTCAAAGAAGTGTCAAACTAGGTTGTCAAACGAGTCAACCACATGGATATTGGAGACACTTGGAATTATAATAGATCTTGAGGTCGAAATAGAATTTGATGAATATGGGGGAGCGATTAGGACATTGGGGAACAACGAAATTGAGAAAAGCTTCATAAAAGGGGGGACATCTGACTTGGATCTCATAGAAAAATAGGAATGATCTACATAGAGAAAATGTAATGGTAGGTATGTCTGGCAGAGGAAATAGTATGTGCAAGGTTCATGGACACAAAAAACCACTCGGGGGATGGTGGGTGGTTCTATGCTGCTAGAACAGAGAGAGGAAATACAGATTTGTGCCAGCTTATGAAGCCTCTTACATGTTATAAAAAGGGGTTTGGATATATTCTGGTTAACAACTGTTGCTGATTATAGTTTTCTAAACCTAGGGCATCAAAAGCTTTTATTTTATGTGTGTGAAAGGAAACATTCTCCACAATACAGATAAGACAAATATCCCACCTCCACCCCTTTCTTTTTGGACTCTGTGCATTGCTTGGGACGGTTAGGAGGCAAACAGGTCTGACTTAATTACAATTTTATTTCCTTTGCTTTATTGAATCCATTTGGGCCTGGGTAGATGTAGTTCATCACCCATGTCTGACTGAAGGAGGGGGAAAGGTCAGGTGATAAAGCATCTTCCAGGACAAGGGTTTCATGGCTTATCAGTCAGCTTTGCTACAGCAGTAAACGATAGCATATAGGAAACAACATTCATTTCTTGCTGTGATTATCTGCTACTTTCCCGGTCTCTTCTGGGATCTATTGGATGTCACTGGCTTCACTGGGCTCTCTTGGGTTTTTCTAGGCCTTTTCGAGCTCTGTTGGACTCTACTTAGCCCTACTAGTAGGCTTTTCTGAGCTCCATTGGGTTCTGTGGGCTAGACTCAGCTCCATACATCTTTTGGTAGTTACTTTTGGGGATATACTGTTACCACAATGGAAGGCCAGAGGAAGAGGGCAGTAAACAAGTCATTCTGTGGTGTTTAAAGCTTCTTCTGGACAGCATTATGGCAAAGAGGGTCTCTCTGACCAAACTCTAGTCAAATTCCTCTGATCCTCTGATCCTTTTTCTCCACTAGGAGAATCTTGGCTCATAAAAACATCAGAATCTTGGCTCATAAAAACATCAGATCCTCAGCACACCCCTCTTCCCTTCCCCACTCACACACATCTTGGATGACCCCAACCCTTCTTAAAATGCATGCCTGAGAAAGCTCAGTACTGCCAGGAAAATTTACTGTTTGTTGCAGCCCAAACCTGGTGATAGGTAGGTTCCTAAAACCCCTCTTAGAGCAGTTACTTGAGAAAGCTTGCAATTATAAATCCCTTCTCTGCCTCTTTGACATGTAACTCTTTCACCAACTAGAACCATCTCCTCCGGGACCTGAGAGCCATCTCTTTGAAACTTAAATATGTGACGACTCTAGCTTCTGGTCCCCATGGGAGGATAAGAACCTAACTTCTTACATCACTACCTCCTGTCATAAAGATACAGAAATTTGTTTCTCCTCCAGATAAACACCAGTTAACAAACCCAGATGGCCTGGTCACATTATATGACCCCCTTCCTGCTTTTTGTAAGTAAGTTTTCCCTTCCCCAATTCTGCTCAATCTCTATTCCCTCACTCTTCCCTAAAATCCCAGTCACCTCTGCGAAGTTGAGTTCAGTTCATGTTAGACCCTTTTCCCTATTGCAAGAGTTTATTACTGAATAAAATCCATCCTCACTGCTTTACCTAGTGTTTATTTATCTTCGACAGTGACAAATGTCACATTTCTCATACAAGGGCAGAGAGAATAAGCAACTAGATAAACCAATGATAACACACATAGCTTTTTAACAAAAATGAGTTCTTTAGATTCCAGGAAGTGGTCTTCCTATCAGATTTCATGAAAGAAATGTTAAAAAAGTGTTTTGACACAGCAAATATGAATAGAAAAAGTTACAGCCGTGTGGCTTTCTTAATTGGCCAGTACAAAATTTCCTCAAGGGAACTAAACCCATAAATTGAAAAAGTGTATAAACTTTAATATCAGAAATATTTTAGGGCTCCCCTGGTGGTGCAGTGGTTGAGAGTCCGCCTGCCAATGCAGGGGACACGGGTTCGTGCCCCGGTCCGGGAGGATCCCACATGCCGCGGAGCGGCTGGGCCCGTGAGCCATGGCCGCTGAGCCTGCGCATCTGGAGCCTGTGCTCCTCAACGGGAGAGGCCACAACAGTGAGAGGCCAGCGTACCGCAAAAAAAAAAAAAAAAGAAGAAATATGTTATTCATTTTCATTCTGAACTGATGAGTAATGTTCAAATGCTCTTTAAATCAAGCCAGTTAGATGTACTGCCTTGTTATTATTAAAAATGTGTATTTGGTAGTGAAAAATAGGAAAAGCCATAAAAATTGCAGGCAAATCAGAAGTTTAAAAAGCATCTAAGATCCCTACTTCCTGTAAATTTTGTTAAATATCTCTCCACCAGATTTTATTTTTAGTTTACTTAACAAAATCAAGGTACACTGTGTGACTGCCACTTAATGTGCCTTGTCAGATCTTTTACAGCCATTTTTTTTAGGCCACATTAGGATAGATAAGGCCAACTATTTAAGACAGTAGGGTATCTAGCGAAATTGTTCAGCCTTTTAAATTTCAGCTCACTATGCTCCAGCACAGTACAAAATGTACTACTTGGATCATATTCACAGCCCAGTGTTGACAAACAGTCTCAGAATATTAAATTCCATCCTAGTGTGTGTTCCCTTATGTTCTGTGATATTTGACTTGAAAGGAAAACGCCTCTGCAATGTAGTGTCAAATTTGAAGTGAGAGAGGTAATATATCTTCACTTCAAATACATATGCTTAACATTTTTAGTAATTAGTTGGCGGGGGGGGGGGCAAGAGACACAATAATAAGTGGACAATTATATTGAAAGATTTGAAATTACTTTATTCAAGGCATTAAATGATCATCTATTAGGTGAAAAGATTATCTGCATTTTGTAGGTGGGGGAATAGAAAAAAAAGGGAAAAATTAATGAGGTATCATCTTTGTCCTCCATGAATTTGTTGGGTAGTGAAGAGTTCTAGGAATTGATGTTAAACATTTGTGTGTTTGATGTTGCTCGTGACATAATCTGTGTTCACAACAATATCATACTGAGTGGAGGACAGGAAAAAAAGAGGAGGAAGCTGCTCTTTAGAGAGGATTAGATTTCAGAATCATTTGAACAAATTGGAACCATAAATGAACACTGCCAAAATAACATTTAAAGAGAAGCAAATTTATCTAAAAATAACTTGTAGTAAATTTGGAGAGATTGTTTTATATAAATATGACTAAAATTTACACAAATTTTAGTTACAGCAAATCAAATAGGAAGCCAAATGATCTAAGGAATTAGATCAGATTTAAAATAAAACTAATGACAGAAATAACAATATTAACAATAGTAAAAGCTACATATTCACTGAGTATTTGCTCTGGTGCCAGTCATTGTGCTAGGCCATTTATATACCTTACTCTTTTTTTTTTTTTTTTTTTTTTTCCGGTATGTGGGCCTCTCAGTGTTGTGGCCTCTCCCGTTGCGGAGCACAGGCTCCTGACCCGCAGGCTCAAGGGTGATGGCTCACGGGTCTAGCCGCTGCATGGCATGTGGGATCTTCCCGGACTGGGGCACGAACCTGTGTCCCCTGCATCGGCAGGCGGACTCTCAACCACTGCGCCACCAGGGAAGCCCTACCTTACTCTTTTTTTTAATTTAAAAATTTTTTGCAGCCATTTTTAAAATTGACATATAGTTGATGTACAATATTATACAAGTTACAGGTGTACAATACAGTGAATCTCAATTTTTAAAGATTATGCTCCATTTATAGTTATTATAGAATATTGACTAATAAGAAAATAAATAAATAAATAAACATTAACAAAAGACTCTTTTGTATTTAAAGGAAAAAGATTTGTATTTAAAGACATTGCTTTCAGTGTAATTTATAATGATGAGAAACTGGAAATAACCAAGTTTTCCAAATAAAGAAAGCTGGTTAAAAAAAAAATTTGGCTATATTCCCTGTGTTGTACAACATATCCTTGTAGCTTATTTTATACCTAATCATTTGTACCTCTTTATACCTTACTCTTTTAATTCTTAAAACTGGCCTGTGAGTTTTGGTGCTATTATTATCACTATTTCACCAGTGGTGAAAACTAAGGCTTGGCATGATCTGGTAACTTTCCCAAGTTTGAAACCTGTTAAGTTAGGGGAACAAAGATTTGGATCTGACTCCAGAGTTTGTATTAGCCTGAATAATCAGCTGGGGTACCTTTTTCAGTAGTAAGAAGTAAAAAGTCTCTAGTTATATGATCACAGTATCATAATACTCTACAGACTACCAAATAGGGTACCATGAGTTTTTGGTTTTATTTTCTCTACAGAATAACTCATAGTTGGTTCCAGGAGAGTAATTCTTTATGTTGGTCCGTGTCATCCTAGGGGGAGGTAAGTGACTTTAAATGGGGGTGAAGGGCAGGCACAGAGAACAGACTTGTGGATGCCAAAGGAGAGGAGGGTGGGGAAGGAAGGATTGGGAGTTTGGGATTAGCAGATGCAAACTCATATATAGGATGGATAAACAATAAGATCCTACTGTATAGCACAGTGAACTACATTCAATACCCTGTGATAAACCATAATGGAAAAGAATATGAAAAATAATGTATATATGTATAACTGAATCACTTTGCTGTACAGCAGAAATCAACACAACACTGTAAATCAACTATACCTCAATACATTTTTTTAAAAATGGGGGTGAAGGAGATGAGATTTTTCTGACTTGATTAGCTAAAAGAGACATGATTTTAGAGAAGACAAAAACTGGAACAATCTTATTCTGGAATCTTTCTTGCTAGAAAGAAGCTATTTACAAATATTATTTTGCCTTATTGGAATTTTGCTATTTAGGAGTGAGGCCTGACTTCTCCCAGCTGTTGCGTGAGTCTATAGAGGGTAAATTATCCTGAGTCCTGGCATTTGGTAAATACATGTGAGATTGTCCGAACTCCTGGGGTAACATTCCTGCCATCTAAAGTTCCCTGAGCTGAGCATGGGGTCTTGGTGGCAGTTGAAGCGACATTTCCCCTCATCACTTGCTCAAGAGAACCACAATATAAAGTCAAGTCAGTCAAGGAAAACTATTGATAAAATAGATAAACTCTGGTTTATGTAGAGAAATTCCAGACTGAGACTCCTGCTTCCTAGAGAGACACTTCTACCCCAGGAGTGATTTCAGTGATGCTTTACTGCTAATGCCCCTTCCTCACTGGATCTCCAAACCTAGAGAATGCTCTCTGTGCTGCAAAGATTTTCCCAGGATAAGCCCAGTTCCTGGTATAGGTCTTGGACATTGTCTTCTACAACCCCAAACAAACTGGCCCCGTCAGGACACAGAGGAGACTTGACGAACTCAAGAAGGTCTCCGAAGACTCTCTGGGGTCAACTCTTACTACAGTTTCAGCAATATTATGGTTTTAAAATGGTTGGATTAGACGATTTTTTAAGTCCCCTTAGCTCTAACACTTTATGACTAAACAGTTCTTGGGCAGGCCTAAGAACACACCCATCACATTTCTCTGGGAAAATACATTACAAATCCACACAGGCTCAATAAATGGACTTCTGGAACACAACTTATTAACGCTGGGAATAGGCTAAGTCGGGGCAAAGCATATAGGCTTTGGAAGAGAACATGTTGTGTCAATATTTGGGAGACCCTAGGGTCACTTTGCTACTCCAAATGCTGAAGTAAACATGGGGCCCATTCTTTTGGTCTAAGAATAATCCTGAATACTTTGACTGAATTTGGTGATGATTTTTTTTCTCTCTGAATTGATCTACTTAGCTGGTTGTTTTATTATTACAATGACTATTCACTCACAAGGAGAGTTTTTAAAGTAATAGAAACTTTGGAAAACTGACTTCATGAGGAAAAACTCAAATATTCAGTATATGATGCTATGAAGGAACTTAAATTTTTTATTTAATTTGATGCTATGTAGGTAGCTATATAGATAAAACAATGTTACTTCTTGTACCAAAAATGAGGACACAAAATAAGCTAAATATGAATATTCTTAAAGGGCAAAATAGAAAATAGTTTTTACTATCCTTGAAAATCTGAGAACTATATGCGTGTCAAATTTATAGGTTTTGTATTTATTTCCTAAGCTTGGAAAATGAGAATGTGAGATCAGTGGACTAAAAGCTAAGAATGAGACAAAATCCTGGTTATGAAAAACAGGAGTTTTAAATGGTGAACAGTTGAAGATTCTTCTTTTTAACTTTCAGGGAATAAATTTCCTCTTCCTCCTTCTTCTCAAATGTTGTATTTCACCAAGGGGGTGAGGAGATGAGGTTGGATTTTAAAAGTGAAGTGAGGTAATGTTTGGTATGAGACAGTGATGGTCTGAAACTTGGGGATCATGCATGCTGTTGATAAAGATTTTGAGCTGAGATAGAGAAGCACTGCCAGAAGATGACCCAACCCCAGAGATAGACTATCATAGCAGTAATGTGGTGAACTAATGGTAAGAATGCAATTGAGAGATCCAGCCTGGATACTATATATGGTCAATATTTATTACATGTTTGTCCAATGAATGAAAGATCCTTTATATCAGGGATTCTTAATTGGGATTGCAAGAGGATGGGGCTATACCCACAGGGACAGAGTAAATCACAATCATAAATCATTTGGGGGATCATTTTTACACTATGTACTGTACTTCAGAAATGTATATCTAGGGTTGTGTTTTGTATTTTCTGTCCTCCTTCTCCCCTACCCTGACATTAAAGCAGTAAGAAACCCATGTGTTTGGGGTGGGAAAAAGAAATCCTGACAACTAGTGTCCTATATGAAGATAGAATGTATATGAGAAGAATAGTTGCTGGAAGCAAACCAGAAAGAAAAAATACCCTTTTTTAAATATAAAACTTTGGTCACTCTGGTATCTCTGTAAAATACTTAGTTTCTATACATGTACCCACACCTCTATTTCTTTCTTTCTTTTTTAAGTGTATTACCCAGGTAACAGTTGGATTCTCCTGGCCTTGGGAGCATCATATGAACCTTGACAAGATTTTTACTAGTTCTCAGAGTTTATTCTATCTTGATGCTGTTTGGATCTGTGCACTGGCACAATTTGGAGTGGATAATATTTTTTGTCAAAATTCTGCTTCTACATGATAAAGTATTCTTAATGCTAATCATGAAATTAAATAATACTAGTGGCCAGAAAAGATAGTGGAAGTTCTCAGGTATTGCACTGTATATATATACATATATATATTTTTCTTACATATATACAATTATGACCATAAAAACATGAAAAATAGAATAAATACAACAGTACTGAAAGAAAAACTTATGGGCTAATATTTTTAAATTTCATTGATTCATTTTTGAAACAAAGACATAAGGACTTATAACTACAGATTAGTCTGTCACAATAATAAATAACATTACTGTGTCTGTTTTTAATCTCTAACTTCTGAAAAATTGAAGTGACTTCATAGAAATTATTTTTCTTTGTGTATTTATGTTCAATAGAAAGCATAGTCAGATTTTCTCATACTTAATGAAAGAACAATTTTTACTAATTTTAGCTTCAAAATTTTTCTTCCACATGCAGTAATAATTATATAAATAATCATGAAGCTAGCTCAAAGAGTTCCCATACACGAGCACCCATTTCCCCCTATTAACAAGCTACATTAGAATGGTACATTTGTTACAATTAATAAACTGATATTTAAGCATTATTATTAACTAAAGCACGTACTTTATTTAAATTTCCTTAGATTTTTACCTAATGTCCTTTGTTTGCTAGTTAGGAAAAAATGTAAGCATAAGAATGTTAGGCAGAGATCCATAAAACCCCCCCATTTTACAATACATTCAAGAAGTTGCAAAACTGTCATGTCTGCCTAGATCAATTTTAGTTAGTGGCTTTCAAATGATATATTCACCAAAAAAATCATAATTTCTGTATATGGTTTGAAGAAGTTTGAGATCTAATATTACATATTCCTGAATTTAAATAGTCAATTTGAGTTGATCAAGATGGCAGAGCAGGAAGATCCTGAGCTCACCTTCTCCTACAGATACACCAAAATTACAGCTATTTACAGAGAAACAAACTGTCTATGAGAATGACCTGAAGACTAGCAGAAAAGATTTTCCAGAACTAAAGAGAAAAAGAAAGAGCCACAACAAGATAGGTAGAAGGGGTGGAGATGCACTCTAGTCAGGACCCACACACCCTTGTCAGTGACCCATGAATGGAAAGGATATCACAACGACAAAGGTCCTCCCTGAGGAGTGAGGGGTCCAAACCCCACATCAGGCTCCCCAGCCCACGGGTCCTGCCCAGGAAGAGGAACCTCCCAAAAGTCAGGCTATGAAAACTAGTGGTGCTTACATGAGGGCTATAGGAAACAGAGACTCCACTTTTTTTTTTTTTTTTGGCTTTAATCAGCAAAAATTTAATATTGCTCATAATTCCATGAATTGGCTGGGCAATTCTGGCCTTGGCTCGCTCAATTGGGACTGGAAGGTCTAGAGGTCCTCTACATTCACATGTCCAGCAGTTGGCTCGATGACCATGCATCTCTCATCGTCCAGTGGGCTAGCCCGGCTCCTCCCCACAGTGGTGACTGCAGTGTTCCCAGCAACAAGAGGCAACAATCCCCAGTGCACAAGTGCTTTTCAAGCCTTTGCTTGCATCATGTTTGCCAACATCTAACATGCCAAAGCAACTTACATAGACTGGAGAAATGGACACCACTTCTTTTTTTTTTTTTTTTTTTTTTGCTCATGAATGTAAAATTTTTTTTTACATTTTAAGTTATTATCAATTTACAAGGTGGAAACCCATTGTTGTTTATGAGACCCCACACTTAAAGGGAGCATGCAAAAATCTCACATGCCCCGAGTCCCACAACAGAGGAGGCAGCAGGGACACCCCCTGGGGACTGATACACTGGTGGCAGCCATTTTGAGGAGCTTGGATTATTTTTTATTTCTTTCACTAGCCTGATTGCCTTGGTTAGGATATCCAATCTTCTTAGATTTAGTGCGATTGTTTTGTGGCCTGTCATGTGATCTATCCTGGAAAATGTTCCATGTACACTTGAAAAGAATATGTATTCTATGTTTGGATGGAACATTCTATACACAAAACTATTAAGTCTATCTGGTCTAATTTATCTTTAAAGCCAATGCATCCTTTTTGATTTTCTGTCTGGATGATCTGTCCACTGATGTAAGTGAGGTGGTAGAGTTTACTATTATTATTGTATTACTATCAATTTCTTCCTTTCTGTCTGCTAATATTTGCCCTATGTATTTAGGTGCTACTATGTTGAGTGCATATGTATTTGCAAGTGTTCTATCTTCTTGTTGGATTGGTCCCTTTATCATTATGTGATGCTCTTCTTTGTCTCTTATTACAGTCTTTGTTTTAAAGTGTAATTTATAGGTATGCTACCCAAGCATTCTTTTTGTTTCCACTTGCATAGAATATCTTTTTCCTTCCCCTCACTTTCCATCTATGTGTGTCTTTAGATCTAAAATAAGTCTGTTGTAGCCAGCATATATTTGGGTCTTGTTTTTTTATCCATTCAGTCACTCTTTGCCTTTTAATTGAAGCACTCAATCAAAATTAACATATGGAGATCTGTTGCATTTTTATACACTAATAATTAACCATTAGAAAAAGAAATCATGAAAACAATTCCCTATACAATTGCATAAAAAACATAAAATACCTGGGAATAAATCTATCCAAAGAGGTAAAAGAATTATACTTGAAAAACTATTAAGACATTGGTGAAAGAAATTGAAGATGACACAAACAAATGGAAAGTTATACCTTGCTCAAGGATGAGAAGAATTAATATTGCTAAAATGACCATACTACACAAGACAATCTACAGATTCAGTGCAATCCCTATCAAAATACAAATGGCATTTTTCACAAAACTTGAACAAGTAATCCTAAAATTTGTATGGAATCACAAAAGACCCTGAAGAGCAAGCAATCTTGAGAAGAAAGAAGAAAGCCAAAGGTATCATGTTCACTGACTTCAAACCATAATACAAAGCACAGTAATCAAAACAGTATGGTACTGGCACAAAAACAGATACATAGGTCAATGGAAGAGAATAGAGAGCCCAGAAACAAACCCATTCTTATATGCCCACTAGTCTATGACAAAGGAAGTAGGAATATACAATGGATGAAAAGACAGCCTTTTCAATAAATAGGGCTGAGAAAAATGGACAGCTACATGCAAAAGAATGACACTGGACCACTTTCTCACACCATATACAAAACTAAACTTGAAATGTATTAAAGACTTAAATGTAAGAGGTGAAACTAAAAATTCTAGAAGAAAACATAGGCAATACACTCTTTGGCATTGGTTTTAGCAATATTTTTTTTGACCTGTCTCCTCTGGCAAGGGAAATAAAAACAAAGTTAAACAAATAAGACAGCATCAAACTAAAAAACTTTTGCACAGCAAAGGAAACTATCAACAAAATGAAAAAGTCAGCCTACTGAATTTGCAAATGACATATCTGACAAGGAGTTAATAACCAAAATGTACGAAGAACTCATACAACTTAATACCAACAAAACAATAGGATTAAAAAAGGGCAGAGGACCTGAATAGACATTTTCCCAAAAATGTGCAGATGGCCAACTGACTCATGAAAAGATGCTCAACATCACTAATCATCAGGGAAATTCAGATCAAAACCACAATGAAATATCACCTCACAGCTGTCAGGATGGCTATTATAAAAAGTAAAATAAAATAAAATAAAAATAACAAGTGTTTGCATGGATGTGGAGAAAAGGGAACACTTGTGCACTGTCGATGGAATTGTAAATTGGTGTAGCTACTAATGAAGATGGTATGGAGGTTCCTCAAAAAATTAAAAATAGAAGTACCACATAGTCCATCAATTTCCTTTCTGGGAAGGAAAGAAAACCAGAAGCAAAAAAGTCTCACTAATTAGAAAAGATATATGCACCCCTATGTTTATTGCAGCATTATTTACAATAGCCAAGTTATGAAAGCAACATGTGTCTACTGACACATGGATAAAGAAGATGTGATATATATAGTGAACTATTACTCAGCCATTAAATATGCCACTTACAATAACATGGATGGCTCTAGAGGGCATTATGCTAAGTGAAATAAGTCAGACAAAAGAAATACAAATACCATATTTTATCACTTACATATGGAATCCAAGACACAAAACAAATGAATAAACAAATAAATGGATAAACAAACCAGAATGAAAATAGACTCATAGACACCAAGAACAAACAGGTGGTTGCCAGAGGGGAGGAGGTGGGGGGATGGCAAAATAAGTGAAGGGAATTAAGCAGTACAAGCTTCTAGTCATAAAATAAGTAAGTCATGGGGATGTAATATACAACATTAGCCTTATGGTCAATAATACTGTAATACCTTTGTATGGGGTCAAATGGTTACTAGACTTACTGTGGTAATCATTTTGTAATGTATTTAAACGTTGAATCACTATGTTGTATGCCTGAATTTAACATAATATTGTACATCAACTATATTTCAATGGAAAAAAAAGAAATTTGAAATGAACAATGATACCACAGTGACTGTAAAATGAAAGAAACAGTTGACTTCTTGGTCTTGAAATGAATACATGACACCAAGTCTGCATATTTGGGGGTTGATGGTTTAATTGGAATTTCTTCAAATTAACATCTATGTAGAAGACAATGCTTATTAAAAGATAAGTAATAAAAGTGTGCCCATTTTTAGCTTACTTATATGTTATTAAATTTCAACAGTAATAAGGGAAATTGTTTAGATTTAGAACTTAGAGCAAGAAAAAAACAAAAGTTTTTCCAAGGAAGAGTACTGTATCACTCATGTTGTTTAGAATTGGTAGCCTAAACAGACAGACATTTAGTTCATTTTAGTAGTGCCTTTAAAGCTCCTACTGGCAATCCCCTTTCCCATCATTCACTGTGCCTCTCCCATTACCCACAGCTCTGCACTTGGTACCTCAATGGGTATGTCAGGGCTCATAGCACCTTAGATGCAAATCTCAGCTTCCTTCAGCTGTTTTCACAGGAAATCTGTTTACTCCAGTCCAAGAAAGCATTTTCCCTCCTCCTTTATTTTGGTATAATTGACAAATAAAATTGTGAGATATTTAAAGTGTACAGTGTGATAATTTGATATAAATATATATTGTAAAATTCATCCCATCTCGATTCATCCCATTGAGTTAATTAATACATCCATCACCTCACGTATGTATCTTTCTTTGTGTGTGAGAGAACATTTAAGTTCTACTCTCTTAGCAAATTTCAGTTATACCATAACAGTGTTATCAACTATAGTCATCACATTTTACATTAGACCCTCAGAACTTTTTCATCTTATAACAAAGTTTGTACTCTTTTATCAACCTCTCCCTATTTCCCCCACCCCTAGCCCCTGGCAGTCACTTTTCTAATCTCTGTTTATATGAGTTCACTTTTTTTTTTTAAGATTCCATATATAATTGATACTATGAGGGTATTTGTCTTTTTCTCTCTGGCTTGTTTCACTTATCATAATGCCCTTTGGGTTTATCCATGTCATTGCAAATAGTAGGATCTCCTTCTGTTTTAAGGCTGAATAATATTCCACTGTCAAATTTTAGAAGATGTACTGATGATGTGATGTGTTAAGGGCAGCCTCACAGAGTTCCATCTCCTGTTGGGGTCAAGGCTGACACTGCCCCACCCAACCATATTTTTCCTTCCTCTCAGAAACAACAAACAAATCCCTATCTCTCTTTGTCGCTGCATGCCTGACAATGCCCCTTACCAACCCCCTTCCCCTCCACTTTCAAGATTATAACTGATTGTTTTAACAAATGTGTGTCCCTCCGTAAAAGAATTCTCATAGGGACTGCCAAGAGAATGGCATTTTACCTATTTTGTTACATAAATGACAGGTTATATGTAATTTTTTCAGAGAGTAGTTCATTTTTTTTCCCCAAAGGATTTTAGCTTTGAGAATGTATTGATAGTCATCACTGGTCAAGTTCATGATCTGTAGCTAGAAAAACATAAACACTAAGAAGCAAAATTGGTTTCTCCTTTCTAGAAAGACTGACTGCAAGCCTAATTCTACAGCTTGTCCCAGATGCTTAAAAACTATTGCACTTAAGTTTTGTCACTGATTAAGCCCCTTTATTAACATTTTGAGGAAATTAAAGGAAACACAAGAATTCTTTTATATATTTTTTGCATATTTATAAGCAATTATTAATAAGTGCTTGCCTGTCTTTTCCTTTTAAACTGATTGCATAAATTTCATGTGAAACTTTCTCTCCTGGTTACCATTTTCTAAAACTTTAATCATACCTCTTGCTCTTTTCCTAACTTTTCTGCA
Source organism: Aethalodelphis obliquidens (assembly GCF_003676395.1). Lineage (NCBI taxonomy): Eukaryota > Metazoa > Chordata > Mammalia > Artiodactyla > Delphinidae > Aethalodelphis > Aethalodelphis obliquidens. The sequence continues at coordinate 84,654,195 of NW_020837948.1, read as the reverse complement.
TTTAACATTCTCTGCACTTATTTGATTAGTTGTGATTAAATAGTAAAACTATACACAAATAATTTGGATATTTTTACTGATTATAACATTTAATAAATATATTTTGATTTTAATTATATTTAATCCACATGAATTAGTGGATTCTAATTTCATATACGTACTTAAGTGTCTTCCATGCTCACATTTTGGTTATTTCCTTTACACAACCCATTTCCTGCTTTTACTGGAAGTTGAGCAGGGTTTTTCTATTTTTGTTTTTAATTTTACTGTTCCCCAAGGCTTTCTTCATTGTGTTTTTCTTGGGTAGGCAACATCTTGCCATGGAATATTTGAGCAATCACTAAAGTATACCCACACGCCACTTATTAAATGAGTTGTTTTTTTTAAAATGAAGTATTTGGTTAATAGGTAACAAAGACAATTTCCAATACATCACTCCACAACCCAGTATCTAGAATTTTCCTAGTGAAATATAATTCTAGAAATGATCTCCTTTCATATTTGTTATTTAACTTATCACATTATGGATCTCAAGAGTTGGTGGTAATAGCCAATGAAATACTACGCTTAAGAAAGAAGGTAAATAATGTTATTTGAACGCATTCATTAGTTCTGTGCTTTACATAAAATATTTTATTCTATTCTCTCAACTCTCATAATATAATTAATTCCAAAATTTAGAGATGAGGAATTTAGGATTTATAGATGTTCAAAACCTTGACCAAGGTCATATTAGTAAGTGGTAATGCTCCTCTCCCCTACTGCTTAAGTTTTTTCATGATTTTTGCAGAGCCCGTGAATTTTAAGACTAAATTGTTTTATTTTCCTGGTGTACTTAGGCCTACATTTTTTAGAAGAATGATGTATCAAAAATAGTATCAAAAGGATTTTCAAATGAAATCAGCTCTACAGAAAGTCTTCCTGTTTCTTTCCCTTATTCACTCCTGTGATTGTGATGAGTGCAACGATGTGTTCTATTCCATATGCTCTTCTTGCAACTAAATTTTGACACTTTTCCCACCAAGGAAAGGGATCTGTGTTCTTTCCACTTAAATCCGGTTGTCAGTGGTAGTGACACTTTGTGACTTCCAATGCTAAATCATAAAAGGTGACTTTTTTATTTTTTGCCTTGTTCACTTGGGCCCCTCACTCAACTCAGTCACCATAGTGTAAGGAAGCCCAAGAAGCTCGTAGAGAGGTACACATGGAGAGCCTCCAAGGCTCCAGTCATCAGCCACGTATGACTAAACTCCCAACAAACAGCCAGCACCAACTTGCCAGTCATGTGAGTGAGTCACCTTGGAAGTGATCCCATAGTCCTCAGCTGAGCTGATGCCACGTGGAGTAGAGATGAGCCTTCCACACAGATCACAGTCCAAATTGAAGGTATGAAAGCTCAATAAACTATTGCTGTTGTTTTAAGCCACTAAGTTTTGTGGTGATTTGTAATTCAACCACAAATAATTATTGAAAAGATACATGCACCCCCATATTCATAGCGGCACTGTTTACAATAGCCAAGATAATGAAGCAACCTAAGTGTCCATCAACAGATGAATGGATAAAGAAGATGGGGTACATACATATAATGGAATATTACTCAGCCATAAAAAGAATGCAATAATGCCATTTGCAGCAACATGGATGGACCTAGAGATTATCATACTAAGTGAAGTAAGTCAAAGACAAATATATGATATCACTTATATGTGGAATCTAAAAACTAGTACAAATAAACTTATTTACAAAACAGAAACAGACTCATAGACATAGAAAAAAAACAACTTATTTTTACTAAAGGGGAAGGCAGAGAGGAGGGGAAAATTGGGAGTATGGGATTAACAAATGCACACTATCATATAAAATAGCTAAACAACAAGGATTGACTGTATAGACCAGGGAACTATCTTCAATGTCTTATAATAAACTATAATGGAAAAGAATAAAAAAAGAATATAGATATATACATATATGTATAACTGAACCACTTTGCTGTACACCTGGAACTAACACAATATTGTAAATCAACTGTACTTCAATTTAAAAAAAACAACGTAAACAAGTACCAAATATTCGTTTGGATTCATGGAAAACTTACTTTTAAAAATCATTTTCATTGCACTATATTTCTGAAAGTTTCCTATCCATTAGGTGAATTCAGAACTACTCTGATAAACATGACCCAAGCAAAATTGCCCAGCTCCAGGAAGACTTGCACAAACAGAAATCATTTCTGTTTTGTACTTTTATACTTATTCTGCTTTACTGTAAAGCCCTGTTTGTCTATTTTGACCAGAAAGTTCTAGGAAAAAGGAAATTAATTTATTTGACCTGGACTTGCTGCAGTGGTATGAATAGAGGAAGTAACCTTTGTACTAGTTAACAATTTAAAATAAATGTATTTGAACCTCAGACTGTTCTATTGCTACAAGTTATCTAACTTCTATTAATTCTATAATTGGATAAATATTTTATTTAAGTTAAGGATTTTTTTCCTTCTAAAAACCTGCTTCTTTCAGTCACAGCTTATCCCCCTTTAGTCCATTTTTTGTATTTTATTCACAGATTTTTTAAAATGTGATTTTTCTTAGAAATATAATTTTTCTTTCTCATTTTCCTTAGTCTTACCATGATAATTGGTCATAAACATCAAGGTCATGGTTTGCAATTATCCAGATTAGACATCCATTTGATAAGCTTGTAAGATCATCAATTATATTGTCTATTTGCATATTTTAACATGACATAAATAGACCATATTCTGCAATGTTGTTGAATATATGTACCAATAAATACATAACTCATATTAACTATTTGAAAGGGTAAGTGGACAGGAACTCAGGAAATTTGTATAGGTGGCCTCAATTGTTTCTGAGGGTCCATTTTCTAGGGACACTAAATCCGAGTGTCTAGTGTCGCAACTGCCCTAGCCTCGGTTGCCCTTCCCTTTCAAACAAAGCTTGAAACAGGGGCTTGTGTGTAGGTAATTCATTTAGGAAGAGACCCCAGGTAACAGGAATGGGGACTGAGGGAGTGTAACCTGGAAGGAGGGAAAGGAATGATTGGAGTAATTTATCAAACTGGTCATCACTGTAGCTACAGGGGCTCAATTCCAGCTTCTGATGAGCTGTTTAGAAGGTACATGCACCATTGTCCCGTCAGACTTCACTTCGGAAACACAAGTTCAAAGACAGAATAATTAAGAATTTCAAGAGAGTTACAACAGGGGACTAAACTCAGGTCCTTCTGAATGCAGGACCATGCATAACTGCAGTGGTTACATGCTCATGAAGCTGGCCCTGCTTGTGATCTTTGAGATGTGGCACTAAAAGGCTGGAGATGGTTGTCTCAAGGCAAAGCAGAGACTGAAGTGTGAACGCAGGAGCTGGGGGGCTGAGGGGATTGTGAGAACATGAGCTCACAAGCTTTAGGAATGCACGGAAGTCCAGGGAAGCATTTATATGTAAGCAGCTTAGAAATTGGCAATTCAATGCAAGATCATCTAAATCTAATTGAGACGAAGTCCCAGCCGGCATTTGGGATACACCTGTATTAGGACAGCTTTGGCTATATTACCTTTTGGAACAGCTTTAACACATTTGCAATTCATATAGAGTTTTTGATGATAAACTCTTTTTTTATGTTTATTTATTTCCTTATTAGTCAACCATCTTATACACATCAGTGTATACATGTCAATCCCAATCTCCCAATTCACCACAACACAACACCCATCCCCCCGCCGCTTTCCCACTTTGGTGTCCATACGTTTGTTCTCTACATCTGTGTCTCAATTTCTGCTCTGCAAACCAGTTCATCTGTACCATTTTCTTGGTTCCACACATAAGCGTTAACATACAATATTTGTTTTTCTCTTTCTGACTTACTTCACTCTGTATGACAGTCTCTACATTCATCCATGTCTCTACAAATGACCCAATTTCGTTCCTTTTTATGGCTGAGTAATATTCCATTGTATATATGTACCATATCTTCTATATCCATTCGTCTGTCAGTGGGCATTTAGGTTGCTTCCATGACCTGGCTATTGTAAAGAGTGCTACAATGAACATTGGGGTGCCTGCGTCTTTGTGAATTATGGTTTTCTCTCGGAATATGCCCAGTAGCGGGATTGCTGGATCATATGGTAATTCTATTTTGAGGGCTTTAAGGAACCTCCATACTGTTCTCCATAGTGGCTGTATCTATTTACATTCCCACCAACAGTGCAAGAGGGTTCCCATTTCTCCACACCCTCTCCAGCATTTGTTGTCTGTAGATTTTCCGATGATGCCCATTCTAACTGGTGTGAGGTGATACCTCATTGTAGTTTTGATTTGGATTTCTCTAATAATTAGTGATGTTGAGCAGCTTTTCATATGCTTCTTGGCCATCTGTATGTCTTCTTTGGAGAAATGTCTATTTAGGTCTTCTGACCATTTTTGGATGGGGTTGTTTGTTTTTTTAATATTGAGCTGCATGAGCTGTTTATATATTTCGAAGATTAATCCTTTGTCCGATGATTCATTTGTAAATATTTTCTCCCGTTCTGAGGGTTGTCTTTTCGTCTTGTTTATGGTTTCCTTTGCTGCGCAAAAGCTTTTAAGTTTCATTAGGTCTCATTTGTTTATTTTTGTTTTTATTTCCATTACTCTAGGAGGTGGATCAAAAAATATCTTACTGTGATTTATGTCAAACAATGTTCTTCCTATGTTCTCCTCTAAGAGTTTTATAGTGCCCAGTCTTACATTTAGGTCTCTAATCCATTTTGAGTTTATTTTTGTGTATGGTGTTAGGGAGTGTTCTAATTTCATTCTTTTACAGGTAACTGTCCAGTTTTCCCAGCATAACTTATTGAAAAGACTGTCTTTTCTTCAATGTATATCCTTGCCTCCTTTGTCATAGATTAGTTGACCATAGGTGCATGGGTTTATCTCTTGGCTTTCTATTCTGTTCCATTGATCTATATTTCTGTTTTTGAACCAGTACCATGTTGTCTTAATGACTGTTTTGTAGTAGCTTTGCAGTATAGTCTGAAATCAGGGAGTCTGATTCCTACAGCTCCATTTTTTTTGCTCAAGACTGCTTTGGCTATTCAGGGTCTTTTGTGTATCCATACAAATTGTGAAATTTTTTGTTCTAGTTCTGTGAAAAATGCCAGTGGTAGTTTGATAGGGATTGCATTGAATCTGTAGATTGCTTTGGGTAGTATAGTCATTTTCACAATATTGATTCTTCCAATCCAAGAACATGGTATATCTCTCCATCTACTGGTATCATTTTTAATTTATTTCATCAGCGTCTTATAGTTTTCTGCATACAGGTCTTTTGTCTCCCTAGGTAGGTTTATTCCTAGGTATTTTATTCATTTTGTTGCAATGGTAAATGGGAGTGTCTCCTTAATTTCTCTTTCAGATTTTTCATCGTTAATGTATAGGAATGCAACAGATTTCTGTGCATTAATTTAGTATCCTGCAACTTTACCAAATTCATTGATTAGTTCTAGTAGTTTTCTGGTGGCATCTTTAGGATTCTCTATGTACAGTATCATGTCATCTGCAAACAGTGGCAGTTTTACTTCTTTTCCAATTTGTATTCCATTTATTTCTTTTTCTTATCTGATGGCCATGGCTAGGACTTCCAAAACTATGTTGAATAATAGTGGTGAGAGTGGATATCCTTGTCTTGTTCCTGATCTTAGAGGAAATGCTTTCAGTTTTTCACCATTGAGAATGATGTTTGCTGTGGGTTTGCCATATATGGCCTTTATTATATTGAAGTAGGTTCCCTCTATGCCCACTTTCTGGAGAGTATTTATCATAAATCGGTGTTGAATTTTGTCAAAAGCTTTTTCTGCATCTATTGAGATGATCATATGGTTTTTATTCTTCAATTTGTTAATATGGTGTATCACATTGTTTGATTTGTGTATATTGAAGAATCCTTGCATCCCTGGGCTAAATGCCACTTGATCATGGTGTATGATCCTTTTAATGTGTTGTTGGATTCTGTTCACTAGCATTTTGTTGAGGATTTCTGCATCTATATTCATGAGTGATATTGGTCTCTAGTTTTCTTTTTTTGTCATATCTCTGTCTGGTTTTGGTATCAGGGTGATGGTGGTCTCATAGAATGTGTTTGGGAGTTTTATTTCCTCTGAAATTTTTTGCAAGAGTTTGAGAAGTATGGGTGTTAGCTCTTCTCTAAATGTTTGATAGAATTCGCCTGTGAAGCCATCTGGTCCTGGATTTTTGCTTGCTGGAAGATTTTTTTTTTTTTTTTTTTTTTTTGTGGTACACGGGCCTCTCACTGTTGTGGCCCCTCCCGTTGCGGAGCACAGGCTCCAGGTGTGCAGGCCCAGTGGCCATGGCTCATGGGCCCAGCCGCTCCGTGGCATGTGGGATCTTCCCAGAGTGGGTCATGAACCCATGTCCCCTGCATCAGCAGGTGGACTCTCAACCACTGCACCACCAGGGAAGCCCTGTTGGAAGATTTTTAATCACAGTTTCAATATCATTACTTGTGAATGGCCAGTTCATATTTTCTATTTCTTCCTGGTTCAGTCTGGGAAGGTTATACCTTTCTAAGAATTTGTCCATTTCTTCCAGGTTGGCCTTTTTATTGGCATTGAGTTGCTTGTAATAGTCTCTTTGGATCCTTTGTATTTCTGCGGTGTCTGTTGTAACTTCTCCTTTGTCATTTCTAATTTTATTGATTTGAGTCCTCTCCCTCTTTTTCTTGATGAGTCTGGCTAATGGTTAATCAATTTTGTTTATCTTCTCAAAGAACCAGCTTTTAGTTTTATTGATCTTTGCTATTGTTTTCTTTGTTTCTATTTCATTTATTTCTGCCCTGATCTTTATGATTGCTTTCCTTCTGCTAACTTTGGGTTTCATTTGTTCTTCTTTCTCTAGTTCCTTTAGGTGTAAGGTTAGATTATTTATTTGAGATTTTTCTTGTTTCTTGAGGTAGGCTTGTATAGCTATAAACTTCCCTCTTAGAACTGCTTTTGCTGCATCCCATACGTTTTGGATCATCGTGTTCTCATTGTCATTTGTCTCTAGGTATTTTTTGATTTCCTCTTTGATTTCTTCAGTGATCTCTTGGTTATTTAGTAACGTATTGTTTAGCCTCCATGTGTGCATGTTTTTTACATTTCTTTCACTGTAATTGATTTCTAATCTCATAGCATTGTGGTCTGAAAAGATGCTTGATATGATTTCAATTTTCTTAAATTTACTGAGGCTTGATTTGTGACCCAAGATGTGATCTATCCTGGAGAATGTTCTGTGCGCACTTGAGAAGAAAGTGTAATCTGCTGTTTTTGGATGGAATGTCCTATAAATACCAATCAAATCTCTCTGGTCTATTGTGTCATTTAAAGCTTGTGTTTCCTTATTAATTTTCTCTTTGGATGATCCATCCATTGGTGTAATTGAGGTGTTAAAGTCCCCCAGTATTATTGTGCTACTGTTGATTTCCTCTTTTAGAGCTGTTAGCAGTTGCCTTATGTATTGAGGTGCTCTTAAGTTGGATGCATATATATTTATAATTGTTATATCATCTTGTTGGATTGATCCCTTGATCATTACGTAGTGTGCTTCCTTGTCTCTTGTAACATCCTTCATTTTAAAGTCTATTTTATCTGAGATGAATATTGCTACTCCAGGTTTCTTTTGTTTTCCATTTGCATGGAATACCTTTTTCCATCCCCTTACTTTCAGTCTGTATGTGTCCCTAGGTCTGAAGTGGGTCCCTTGGAGAAAGCATATATATGGGTCTTGTTTTTGTATCCATTCAGCAAGCCTGTGTCTTTTGGTTGGAGCATTTAGTCCATTCATGTTTAAGGTAATTATTGTTATATGTGTTCCTATTACCATTTTCTGAATTGTTTTGCATTAGTTTTTGTAGGTCCTTTTCTCCTCTTGTGTTTCCCAATTAGAAAAGTTCCTTTAGCATTTGTTGTAGAGCTGGTTTGGTGGTGCTGAATTCTCTTAGCTTTTGCTTGTCTGTAAAGCTTTTGATTTTTCCTTCGAATCTGAATGAGATCCTTGCTGGGTAGAGTAATCTTGGTTGTAGGTTCTTCCCTTTCATCACTTTAAGTATATCATGACACTGTCTTCTTGCTTGTAGAGTTTCTGCTGAGAAATCAGCTGTTAACCATTATGGGAGTTCCCTTGTATATTATTTGTTGTTTTTCCCTTGCTGCTTTCAATAATTTTTCTTTGTCTTTAATTTTTACCAGCTTGAATACTATGTGTCTCCGCATGTTTCTCCTTGAGTTTATCCTGTATGGACTCTCTATGCTTCCTGGACTTGGGTGGCTATTTCCTTTCCCATGTTAGGGAAGTTTTCGACTATAATCTCTTCTTGGGTCCTTTCTCTCTCTCTTCTCCTTCTGGGACCCCTATAACGCGAATGTTGTTTTGTTTAATGTTGTCCCAGAGGTCTCTTAGGCTGTCTTCATTTCTTTTCATTCTTTTTTCTTTATTCTGTTCCACAGCAGTGAATTGCACCATTCTGTCTTCCAGGTCACTTATCCATTCTTCTGCCTCAGTTATTTTGCTATTGATTCCTTCTAGTGTAGTTTTCCTTTCAGTGATTGTATTGTTCATCTCTGTTTTTTTATTCTTTAATTCTTCTAGGTCTTTGTTAAACATTTCTTGCATCTTCTCGATCTTTGCCTCCATCCTTTTTCGGAGGTCCTGGATCATCTTCACTATCATTATTCTGAATTCTTTTTCTGGAAGATTGCCTCTCTCCATTTCATTTAGTTGTTTTTCTGGGGTTTTATCTTGTTCCTTCATCTGGTACATTGCCCTCTGCCTTTTTATCTTGTCTATCATTCTGTGAATGTAGTTTTCATTCCACAGGCTGCAGGGTTGTAGTTCTTTTTGCTTCTGCTCTCCGCCCTCTGGTGGATGAGGCTGTCTAAGAGGCTTGTGGAAGTTTTCTGATGGGAGGCACTAGTGGTGGGTAGAGCTGGCTGTTGCTCTCTGATGAGAAACTCTTGAGTCTTTGTCACATTTTCTATTCATCTTCTCTCTTCATCTTTTATTAGTATTGTCTTAGTCAGATCAGGCTGCCATAACAAAGTACCATAGTCTAAGTGGCTTTAAATAACAGAAATTTAATTCTCACAGTTCTAGAGGCTGAGAAGTGTAAGATCAAGGTGTCAGCTGATTTGGTTCCTGGTGAGAACTCTCTTCCTGATTTACAGATGGCCACCTTCTTGGTATATCGTCATATGGCCTTTCCTCCATGCATACTAGTGTGAAGAGAGAGATAGAGAGATAGAGATAGAGAGAGAGGCACTCTTTTCCTCTTTTTATAAGGCCTCTAATCCCATTCTATTAAGATCTCACTCTTATAAACTCATTTTAACCATAATTACCTCCTAAAAGCCCTATCTCCAAATACAATCATAAAAGTGGGGGGGCATGAGTAGGGCTTCAATATATAATTTTTTTTTTTTTGGCAGGGGATGCAATTCAGTCTATAGCAAGTATAAACTTTAAAATCCTAAGTGATGGATTTCATATTTATCAATATTCAATCTGATATAGTTTTATTTTGCCCATCTTTCTAACTGTCTGTAATACTTTGAGCTTTTATTCTGTGGAGTAGATACTTATATTGGTGTATTGCCATCTCATGGCCCTATACTTTTGGGAAACTCTTCACATGGAAAACTGGATGGGCTCCACCCCTCCCCCAAATATATCAAAATGCTAATGAGAATAAAGGCTTCTTGCATTTCTCAAGATTTACCTCATTGTAAGGCAGTTTGGGCTGTAATAGTAATATTTTTCTGTATCAGAAGAAGTGTCTATACACCAGAAAAGCTGGTTCTGCTTTCATCTGTTCTAAGGAGTTGACACTGGGAATTTGGCTTTCACTTCTGGATGCTACACTTAGGAGGGACACTGGGATGCCCAGCAGGGGTGTTGAATGTCTACAAGAGCATGGTCTAAGAGGAACAGTTGAAATTCTTGGTAGAAAAGAAAATGGGGGCACATGTATCTGATTTTAAATGTTTAAAGGCTTATCATATGAAAGAGGGATTAGGGTCCTCCTGAGTGCCCTCATAAAACAGAGCTAGTATTAATGGATAGATGTGAGAAGAAGGCAAATTAGTTTATGAGGAAAAACCTTTAAACAGCCAGAGCTGTGCAAAAAATGGTGGCGATGGGAGGTTCTCTGAATCATGACATAGGAAGTTTTTCTTTATTGACAGTATTGAAGCAGGGGAAGAGTATTTTATACCAGCGTCATTGTCCAAGACTGAATTTGTCCTAGGGCAGTGGAATTGTATGTAAATAGTAGGGAATGGTTCTTAAATTGTGCAGCACCACTTGGTGCTCTGAGAAGGCTGATTTTCTGTTATTAAGTGCTGTGTCAAAGAACGCATAGTGTCTGTATTAATTTCCTAGGTATACCATAACAAAGTACTTAAAACTAGGTGGTATCAAATAACAGAAATTTGTTGTCTCAAAGTTCTACAGGCTAGAAATTTGAAATGCAGGTGTTGGCAGGGCCAGACTCCCTCTGAAATTTATAGGGGAGAATATTTCCTTTGCTTTTCCTAGCTTCTGAGGATTGCCATCAACTATTGGCATTCTTTGGCTTGCAGCTTTGTCACTCCAATCTTTGCCTCTGTTGTCACATGGCATTTCTCTTCTCATAAAGATACCAGTAATGTTCGATTAGGGCTCACTCTAATGATTTCAACTTAACAACATCTACTAACACCCTGTTTCTAAATAAGGTCACATTGACAGGTACCAGGGATTACGACTTCAACATATCCTTTTGGAGGACACAATTTAACCATTAATGGCATCTCCAGGAGGCAGATATACTGTGCTTTCATACTGGCTCTGTCCTTGCCATGCTCAATTACCTAAGCAAGTCAGTTTACCTCTTGGCACTTCAGTTATGCTTCTGTAAAATGAGAGCAGTAACTTTCTCTGGCCAGACATAGATAAAGGACATGTGGACACAGTGGGGAAAAGGGAGGGTGGGACGAATTGGGAGAGTAGCATTGACATATATACACTACGATGTGTAAAACAGATAGCTAGTGGGAAGCTGCTGCATAGCACAGGGAGCTCAGCTCAGTGCTCTGTGATGACCTAGAGGAGTGGGATGGAGCTGGTGGGAGGGAGGCTCAAGAAGGAGGGGATATATATATATATATATGTATCTCTTGTGTGTGTATATATATATATATATATGTATATATATATGTAGCTGATTTACTTTGTTGTACAGCAGAAACTAATACAACATTGTAAAGCAATTATATTCCAATAAAAAAATAAATGAATAAATACTATAATAAAAAAATAACTTTCTTTGGCCAACTGACAATGTCTGATGTGACTACGTAAAGTGTTCACACATGGTCATGTGATCTCAGAAGCCCTCATATATAGATATGTTTATTGCAACCCTCTCAATATAGGTGCATCTCCAAATGATAACCTTTTTTCATTTGAACATAATTAAAGCATGAAATGCTTAATCTCTAACAGGTATAAAAATTCTCATAGACACTAACTACAAAAGGCCAAAAGGCAGGGTCTGCAATAAGAACATGAGAAACAGCACAGCTTTATTTCATTTTGGAAGAGTCTGAGAGAATGAACTAACTTAATCAACACAATCTACCCAGTCCACATGAGGAAGAGGAAAACACAAGAGATCTGTTTTAGGATTTATTCTAAGATTTATGATCTAATTTTTCACCATGACAGTCACTTTGTTCCCACAACATCCTATTCAAAGACTTTCTGGTGACCTAAATCTGTCATTTTCTTTTAAAAGCCCCTGTTTTCCATCCTGTCCTTGATTTCCAGCTGTTCTTTGTGCTCATTGTTAATTACCATGAGTGATAATTTGGGGAGGCATGCAACATGTTTGCAAGCAAAGGGAATGAATGGTCTGGCATTTGAGGAAGGACTAAAAGAAACATTTCAGTCTGGAACCAGGCAAGCTGGAAGAATATGTTCTCAACAGCTTAAAGTAATGGATATGGACTGAAAATGGCAAAAACAATCTTGAAAAAGAAGAACAAAGTTAAAGGACTCATACTTCCTGGTTTGAAAACTTATTACAAAGCTACAGTAATCAAGACAGTGTGGTAGTGGCATAAGGATAGACATATAGATCAATGGAATAGGATTGAGAGTCCAGAAGTAAACTCTTACATTCATGACGAATTTATTTCCAACAAATGTGCTAAGATAATTCAATGGAAGAAATAATTATCCTTTTAACAAATGGTACTGGGAAGATGGAATATCCACATGTAAAAGAGTGAAATTGGACATCTACCTCACACCATACACAAAAATGAACTCAAATGGATCATAGACTTAAATGTAAGAACTACATCTAGAAAACTTCTGGAAGAAAACATGAGAGTAAACCTTAGTGACCTTAATTTAGGCAATGGTTTCTTTGATATCATACCAAAAGCAAAGAAATAGCAGAAAAAAAATAGCTAAATTGGACTTCATCCAAATTAAAACTTCCTGTGCTGTAAATGATACAATCAAGAAAATAAAAAGATAACCCACAAAATGGGAGAAGATATTTGCAAATCATATGTCTGATAAGAGATTTGTATCCAGAATATATAAAGAACCCTGACAACCCAATACTATAAGGACAAATAGCTCAATTAAAAAGTAGGAAAAGAATATTGAATATACCTTTATCCTAAGAAAATATACAAATGGCCAATGTGCACATGAAAAGGTGCTCAACATCATTAGTCTGTAGGGAAATACCAGGCAAAACTACAATGAAATACCTATAACTTCAAACTAACTAGGATGATTATAATAAAAAGCATAAGCAAGCTTAGTGAGAGGAGAGTGTTGGAGAGGTCTCTGAGCCCTGACGTTCCAGGATGATTTCATCAGGCATAAGGATCTTAGACCACAGAAAGATGAATGGAAACAGAGGCAAAAGTTTCAGCCAGCCTGCGGAGGCCAGTGCAAATACCCAGAGTATGAATCACTGATCAGACACTCTCCACGTGCCTTGTGGCCTGATGAGGGGCCAGGGCCTCAGAAACCAGAATATTCTTAGCCAGTTGATGGAGATGATGGTGCATTTGCTGTAGATCACTGAAGAACATATGCAGCTGATGACCAAGCACATGCAGCAGGACCTGGTGCTGGAAGAGCAGAGGCATAATCAGGCCAGCCAGGAGCAGGAAGCCCTCCTGGACCACTTAATATGCCAACTGGTCTACCTCCTGTAGTCTGGGGCCATGGGTGGCCTGGGACTCCAACTGCTTTGCCCTTCCCAGGACTCTAGGGGTGAAGTCAGAGGTGGGCAGTGGGCCCATCATCCAGGCAGCCTGACCAGCTAGTTCCTCAATGGAGTGATTTTGAAGCTGCATTTGCCAGCCATGACCTATTCAACTGTGGGATTGACATCTCTGCCTTGTACCATTCCAGCTTCTAGGGCTACAAGAACTGCCATGGAGACAAATACCATGAGGACAAGAACACTTTGGGTTTCATTAATCTTGGTACCAGTGAGAATAAGCTGTGCTTTGATCTGATTACTGAAATTTTGAATCACAGTGACATGAACTGCATTGAGGAGATCCTGCTGCAATATCCTGATTAGAGAGGGCAACCATCCCTGGGAAGAAGTGGGCTCGTTCCTGACCTACTACTGCAAGACACCTGCCCACCTGGATCCAGAAAACTTGGTTGTTCTAAATGGCTGCCACTCTGTCTTCTCCGTGCTGACCATGGTTCTGTGCGATTCAGGTGAGGCCTTTCTGACCCCTCACCACCTTCTATGGTAGCTTCCTCTTCAGCTCCCACCGGTATGTGAAAGTTGAGCTGATGCTTGTCCACCCAGACAGTGAGATCACCGGTGTGAACATCCATCCTTTCCAGCTCAAGTGTAGAAGGTGGAGCAAGCCCCACTTGAGGCTATGCTTAAGGGCAGTAAGGTCAGAGACCTTGTGTTAATTAACCCTCAGAATCCTCTGGGTGACCTCTACTCCTGGGACTCACTGAAGGAATACCTAGAATTTGCCAAGCGGTGCAACCTACGTGTCATTATAGATGAGATTTACATGCTATCTGTGTTGGATGAATACATGATATTTCACAGTGTTCTGGGCATGGAAAGTTTGCCTGGTTTCAACAGGGCCCATGTGATCTGAAGCACCAGTAAGGATTTTATCATTTCTGGCTTCTACTTTGGCACTCTGTATACCCACAACAAGGAGGTGGGCTCTGCTGTGAGCTCCTCTGGCTGCCTCTGCAGCGTTTCTGGCATCACCCAGCACAAACTGTGTTGGCTACTCCAGGACAGAGAACAGATTGACAAAGTGTATCCACCTGCTAACACTCACAGGTACATCATTAACAAGTTGAAGGCATTGAAGATCCCCTTTCTCAATTGTGGCTCTGGCCCCTATATCTGGGTCAACTTGGAAAACTTCCTGGACCTGTGTGCATTGGAGGAAGAGCTGTTCCTCCATTGCTGCTTCCTGAACAATAAGCTGATATTGTCCCGTGGTGAGACCTACAAGTATTAGAAGCCTGAAATTTTCCACCTAATCATGGTGGATAAGCTCATCTGGCTAAAACACACTTCCCACATCAGTTCTATCAGGTGCTAGTGGAGCAGAAGCAGGACTTGATAGCGAAGCAGCTGGAGGATGCACAGAGGGAGTGAGCGCTCTGCCCTCCAGGCAGTCACTCCAGCCAGTCACAACGCTCAGGGATCCCTGCTATCAGCCTCTGGTCTAGAAGGCTGGGGCACTGAACTGGTGCTGTGACTGAGGAAACAATGGGCTCCTCCAGAAATGGGCTCATGTGACGCAGTCATCAACCTCCTTCAGCTGAGCATGTGTAATTTTTGGAAGCTTTGCATCTTTTTAGTCTCTGCTAGCCGTTGTGTGTGCAAAACATTTTTATGGGGTTGGGGTCAGAAAGCCTACAGGAATAAAGGGAACTCCCTGGGGCCCTATTTAGATGGGTGTATTTTTGTATTTGATGTCCTCTAAATTCTATATTCTCTTAAATTCCGGGCCTGCTCTATGTCTTGTTGATATTTTTCATAATCACCTTTGGGAGCTAGATGATTTTTTTGTCCTTCAAAAATTCTAAAGCAGGTTGAATGTGAAGAATAATGTCAGAGGTAGGCCAGAAAGGAAGGGAAAAAATGATCTCTAACTGAAGGAGCACATTCCAGGCGTTGGAGGCACTGTCCCATAGGATCCTGACAAGATCACACCATCCTTACCCATGAATGACTGAATGGCAGGGTGGGGATAGAATTCCAGAAGTTCCTGCTTCCAAACATCAGTTCTTTCCATTCTTGCCTTTTCAAAAGACTTAAAATGAATCTCTGTGACAAGCCTGGGGTTTTCCATTTCTATCTCTAGTGTTTTCAACTGTTCTAATCACACTGCTTGTGAGTTTCTCTGCAAAGCTTTTGCATATCTGAGCTTCAGGCCGAGCACTGATGCTGTGAGATGGGTGAGGCAGGGACCACCATCATTTTATAGATGATGAAAGGGCTTTTAGCACCAACTGGTGGCTTTGGTCAATCACTTCGGTTTGTGGCCATCTTCCCTCTCTTGAGTCTAGGTTTGGTGGTTCTTGTTCTTCAGTGACAATTTTCCTTTAAAAACATCAACAAAAAGCAGCATAACAACAAATCCCAATTCTTGAAGGGTTTTTTTTTTTTAATACCAGAGAGTGTTCTTTAGAAATCGACTACAGCTAATAAAAACATAAAGGGAATTCATTGGAAAGATGAAGGAGCTATTGTGACCAGAGATGCTCTTGGGATCTCTGTTAACAGCAGCTAATAGACAGTCTCATCAGGGAACTGTCCCTGGGATGGAAGTGTGGTGCCTTCCATGTAAGGGATAGGCTGTTTCTGTCTTCTGATCCACAGATTCAAGTAAGAGAGTGGAAAAAAAGAACATTTTCACATCTACACGCATCTCTCTCCATTATTTAGGTCTTTAATTTCTCTCAGCAACGTTTTTCTAGATTTCAGTGTAAAAATCTTACATACACTTTGTTAAATTTATCACTATATTATGCTTTTCATGTTATTTTAAAAGTATTGTTTATTAATTCATTTTCTAATTATTTGTTGCTAGTATATTGAAATAACTGATGTTAGTATATTGTATCTTGTATCTATCAAGAACGTTGAAGGCTCTAAGGTTTTACCCACTTGCAAACTAACAGGTTTCACGAATGCTGACAGAAGGCATGAGAAGCCTGGGTCAGAGACAAATGACAACTTGTTACTGACAGTAATAGCAGTAATCAGAGTATGACTTTTGCTTTGGTAGCCCAAGCCCTGTTTTCTACAGGGCAAAATGTGGAGGACCAAGTGATGCCTGCATAGGCAGTGGAGTGTGTTGCAGGAGAAGAGACCCACACGTAGGGAACCTGCTTCTTTTATAATCAGCAGTAAGCCTGCCTGAACTTTAGCTCTGAGAGAGCCATTATTTTTCCTATGCTGAATAATCATAGTCATAATTTTAGTTCAACAATCCTTGTTTTACAGGTAAGGATACTGAGCCCAGGGAGGAAACCCAAGCTTTTACATCCACTTCTTTTCTTCTTTTTGTCCCCATGGTGCTTATTCTTGGTCAGTCTATTACCTCTTGTCTAGTTTATTGTCACAGATTCCCATATACTATACCAATCTTCCTAAAGTTCTTCTTTGATTATTTGTTAGTTACTTAATTAGTTAAGATGTTATTAATTCTTTAACAAATACATGTTGAACATTCTGTTTGTTTCACCCATGTTCCAGTCTCTGAAGTAAACATGACAGAGTAGTGCTGTTCATGCTGCATGAAGTTTATTTTTCACCTTCTGGTAAGGGAGACAGATGATAAATAAACAACAAAATGTATGTGTTGCTATGTGAGAAGGAAATATGTTAGGTAACGCTATGAAGAAAACTAAAGCAAAGTATAAAAGTATAGAATGGTGGTGTGGAAGGTGCTATTTTTGATTTATCCCAGCAGGTACAACAGTGAAGTGAGGGACCCAGGTAAGCAAAGATCTGAGGCGAAAGCACAGCAATAATGATGTACCAACCAACAAGTGCAAAGGCCCTGAGGCAGGAAAACCTTGATGTATTTGACAAAGAGCAAGAAGGACAGTGTGGCTGGAACAGAGCAAATCTGGTGACGACTGGTAGGAGATAAAGTCAGAAAACATACAGAATGGCCAGGTCATCAGAGTCCCATGCCCCAACCTGTTCAAATGTTTCCATATATTTCAATGAACAAAAGTCAGACTCCTTGATTGGGTAACCGAGGCTCCCCACTGCCTATTTTTTTTTTTTTTTACCTTTTCTAACTTTACTTTCATAGCCCCCTAACATGAATTCTTCACATCAGCCCAGCTAGTGTATTCATCAGACCCCAAGTTACTTTTCATAGCTCTGCTACTAGAACTTTTTTCCACTATACAACCTCTGACTATTGAAATTGGCAAGATAGGTCTAGTTCAAAAGTCCTGCTTGTCAGTGCCATGTATGAAGTTATATCTCCACGTTAGACTTTATGTGTGTGTGTGTGTTTTGTCTTTTCTATAGTGCATTCCAAGCTCCTAGAGACTTGCTCATAGCACCTTTGTATCTCATTTATATCTGGTGTGGAGCCTTATAGATATTAAAATGTGATTTAAAGGTTTTTTGATTGAAGAACCATATGTTTATAACTTTGGAAGACAAAAAGATTGCAAAGTTGCATCCTTTCATCTGAAGGATAAAATAGGGGAATGATAGAAATATACATTATAATTTATTTCTAGATTGTTAGTTAGCTGTTATTGAGTAAATACTTATATGAATGAGAAAATCTCATAGATGAATGCTCTAGGTTTTTCTCAAGTGTGGTAAATTCTCACATCCTTAAACAAAAAATACTTTTTAATCGCTTTTCATCTGGAGAATAGACTGTGTAAACTAAACCATCACTTATGAATCTCTCATTGTAAATAATGAAACTATAAAATTGTAGAAGATATACATTAAAATAATAATGTATTTATTATAATAATTTATAATAATAATGTATTATAATATTTGTTATAATAATAATAAACTCTTAAAATAATATACATTTCTTTTAAGAGTTCCAATACTCTCAGAAGATTTTATCAGTGGTATCATTGACAAGGAAACTGTACAGTTTGTTTCAAATACATTTAGGAAACTGGAATCGATTTTTTCTCAAGGCTTTACAAACTCATCTTTCAAGACCTGCTATAATTTTGATGTCTCAAAGTAATACAAGCAACTTTGTGCCCAGTTTGTCTCTTTTTTTTCTCTTTTTCTTGTTCTTATTCCTTTTTCTTTCCTTCCAAATTGTGAGTTTTCTTTGTTGTTTTGTTAAAAGCATGCATACTAATTTTGAAGATCAAATACTATGGAATATACATAACCAAAAATATCATTCACATAAAAATATTATTAGCATTTTAATTTAATATTCTTTAATCTGTATCTCTATTTCACTTAGTATTATTGAATGGATATCAATAAATATAGATCTATATCTTTATTTTAATTACCTCACAATATTTCTTTGCATGTTTGTGTATACTTAGTTCCCACTTATTTCTAAGGACCATATTTCTGGTTTCAGAAGGAATGCATTATCTTCCACTGAAATAATGGAAGAATTATTGTTATGAAATAATGCTTCCATGAAATAATTTTAGAAGCAATGTTGAATATTTAAGGATGCTTTAATATTTTGTAGTGACATCAATTTTTCAATAGAAAATATTTGGCCAAGCGTGACATAGACAACATACATTTGAGCTTGGGTGAGTTTCTAGAGGTGATTTAAATGCTATGTGATAAAGTTATTTTTACCCTAGCTCACTGGTTCTTAATTCTGGCTGCATATTATACTCATGCCTTGAACTTTTAAAAAATATTGACAGACTACCTCCCAAACAAATGAGATTAAATCTTTGGATGAAACCAGGGCTTCTGCTGGTTTTAGAAGCTTCTAGGTGAATATGAAGAGAGAGGGTTGAGAACCACTGAGACTATTTCTAAAATAATTTGTGCAGAATTTATACCACAAGCCTAATAAAAAAAAATGTTTCTTTTTAATTTTGAGGAGAATGGAAGTTTATCTTAAAATCGGGGAAATGTGTATACATATAGAGTTTGTTCATTCTAGTTTGTAAAATCTCTTTTTGTGTATGCAACTTACTCCTAGATATTCTATGTGAATCAAAATTAAAGCTACTGGATGGTTTGAAAAGAATATCTTATGGCTACTTATCTTTCTACTGAGTACATGCCACAGTGGTTACCTTGAAAGCTCAAAGCTCCTAGAAATATATTAGTTTGTGAAAGTTTTATTCTAAGTGGAACATTTTGATAATGCAGCATTTTGGATTAGCTGAATTGAAGTATATATGGCTTCCTTTGAAAGAGGACAAAATGTAAGAAGGGGGAGGAAAACAGGAAAGGTGAGAGGGAGTCTACTCTCACTTTAAGTCACGGAACTGGATTTTGATATGAATGATGCCTCAAGGCCGTAAGGATAGGTAGGGACAATATCTTACTTTTCATTTCACCAGCTACAGAAATAAATGGAACTTTGTCTACTTGCACAAACTTCAAAGAACGAAAACCTAAAAGCATCCAATAAAGGTGGTTTTCATTGAAATAAAGTCTATAGAAAGCAGTGTTTTCAATGAAATATTGACAAATGATAGGCAAAAGTATCTCACGAAAACACTGATTTTTTTTTTTGGTGTTTCTCTTTCTTGTATATATATATTTTTTAATCACACATAAAATGATGGTAGCGTAGTGGCTAAAGGACAACTCTGAACAAATGGAAAACTTTTGTCTTCGAATTAACGTTATCTCAATTCTCAAATACCAAGAATGTTTGCATTTTGAATAGAATTTTAAGACATACTGTCATGAAAGAAAAGTAATGAAAATATATTTGCTGCTGTTAAGAGTTTGTAAAACAGGCTAAGATGCAGGAAATACATCAATATAACTGGATTTTTTCACCCAATTATTACTGTTCAGGTGTGGTTTTTTGAATCTAAGATTATTATAGAATACACCTCTCACAAAATAATTCAGGGGTGGTTTTTGTTTGTGCTTTTTAAAAATTTCATAAGCAGTTTTAACAAACTGGAATAAATTATTTGATGCCATTTAATGATAAGTGTACTTTGCAAGTTTTCATTTTGAATTTTTTGTGTTTAAGTCCGTAAAGAACCCACATTATGTTATAGCATAATTTATTGTTGTAGCAAATATTCACTGATCAGGACTGACTATTTAATAGTAGGTAGTCCTATAATTTCATGTGAAAATTATGTGGAAAAAAATAAACAGGATAACTCAGACAACTGTGGAGGTTTTCAATATCTAGAAATTTGACAATATGTAGATAAAATGGTCAAATAATTATTTCAATATTTTAAAATGTTGGGATAACCTTTAGGTATAAAATTATACTTCCTCTTCTCCATAAATTAAATGATCTTTCACTTAAAGAATTGGCTTTAGATAACAGCACTTCACAGATAAAAGGGTTTTGTAAAAGCTCTTGAAATTCAGACAATTAACACTCCTGGAGCACTGGGTTCACAAAATGATTTAGAAGACTATCAAAAATAGAAGAGATAAATGAAAAGTTTTAAATGAGCAGAATTTCCAAATTGATCACTAGAATCAATCAGAGATTAAGTCATTTTTCCTGGGAATGATTTAGGGCAAATAGGTATGAGATGGTAGGACTGGATCAAAAAGTGTTCTTCTCTTTTTTTTCCTTCCAGTTTTATTGAGATATGATTGACATACTGTATAAGTTTAAGCACTATATAAGTTTAAAGTGTATAGCATAATACTTTTACTCAGATATATCATGAAATGATGACCACAATAAGTTTCGTGAACATCCATCATCTCAAATAGATACAAAATAAAAGAAAATATTTTTCCTTGTGATGAGAACTCTTAGGATTTACTCTTTTAACAACTTTCATATATAACTTACAGCCTTGTTAATTATATTTATCGTGTTGTACATTACATTCCTGGCCCTTATTTATCTTATAACTGGAAATTGGTACCTTATGACTATCTTCTTCCAATTCCCCCTTATTCCCACTCACCGTGTCCTTCTTTTTTAATCCTAAGAGGGCATACTTATATCAGTCAAAGAATTTAGTTATGATCATGTGATTTTTTTCACATCACTATTTTTTGTTTCAGTTCTGTTCTAGCCTGAGCTCAGAATTGTACTGCTTGAAGCAGTGTTACAGTAAGTCCCCTACATATGAAACTTCAAGTTGCGAACTTTCAAAGATGCAAACGTGCGTTCGCATGTCCAGTCAGGTAAGTTAGTTCACGTGTCTGGCGTACATTGTCACGTGCACGCATCCTCTACAGGTAGTTGTGCTTTTGTGTTCTTTACTGTACAGTACTGTATAGAGTACAGTAGTACAGTATCTTTATTTCAAGCCCAGGATGTCCGGAAGCAAGCGTAAAAGCAGCAGTGATGTAGCCGGTAATGCTAAGAAGCTCCAAGTGTTAATGATGGAAACAAAAGTGAAAATGATTGAGAGAGTGGAGTGAGGCAAAAAGATGGTAGACCTGATGGAACTGGAGGCCCAGAGAAAGGACAAAGAAAGAAAAGAGGAAGAAGAAGTAACTGAAGAACCGAAGAGATTCAGGATGCATGAAATGGCGAGGGGATTTTCTTCATTTGAGGAGGCACTGTTAGTTTTTGAGGCATAGGACCCAAACATAGAATGGTACACGAAGGTTGGAGCAAATGTTCACAATGCAATCCAGTGCTACCATGTCATCTATGATGAGAAAAAAAGAGCTACTACCCAGACATCACTGGATCACTTTTTCAAGAAGGTAGATAGAATTGAATCCAGCAAGGAACCAGAACCTGTGCTATCAACGTCAGGCATGAGTGAAGTTGCAGCTTGCCCTCCAACTCCTATTGTTGATGATCCTTCAGCTCTACCATCTCCCACCTCCTCTCCCTCCTCCAGTCAGTAACTCTTCTTGCCTGTTCACTCGATGCCAGCCCCTGGATGCCAGCTGTTGTACTGTACTATTGTACTTTTCATGGTACAGTACTATAAGATTAAAAATGTTTTCTTTATCTTTTGTGTTTGTTTTTTTATGTATTATTTGTGTGAAAAGTATTATAAACCTATTACAGTGCAGTGCTATATAGCTGATTGTGTTAGTTGGGTACCTAGGCTAACTTTGGTGGACTTAACAAACAAATAGGAGTTATGAATGTGCTCTCAAAATGGAACTTGTTCGTATGTAGGGGACTTAACTGTAATTTCAGCCTATGTGAAAATTTTGTGTTAGAGTTAAATATTACTTTTATTTTGCACTAAATATGATAGTGGGTGGAGGGAAGCTATGAAAAAAATGTACAGTATTAGGTAAGCCTAATTGCATATGGTGATGAGAACATGTAAGTGGTAGCCAGGACCTCTGAGTTCTGGCTTAAAATTTGCCTCATTCTCCTTGTGTGACCGTAGCAAATCATTTAACTTCCCTGTGGTTCTGTTACTTCATCAGTCAGACGGAGACAATAATATCTACGCATTCATTCACAGATTACAATTTCCTTAAGGGCAGAGATCTTGTCATTTTCAAGAGATTTTTCCTAGCATTTTTTATAGTGCTAGGCACTGATAGGTACTTGAAAACAATTGGTCTAAAGTTTAATACATGAATGAAACGAATTGAGGCATTAGGCATTAAATTTATTGAAAATTGTAAATATTAAATAATTATACCATGGTATTATCAAAGAAAACATGTAGATGGATTGTGGAGACATATGTCAATTAAGTTTGATTACTTTCATTAAATCGAAGATGATAACCGTACGATTTAGCAGAAATATCACTGCACTGGGAATCAGGAGACTTAGGGTCCAAGAACAGCCTGGAGTCCCCCCAAAGGCATTGAGTCATGGAGTTGTGTTGGTGGAAATGTTCTCCGAGGTGTACTTCTCTTTGTTATTTTATGGAAGAGGAAAGCAGCACTCATGTATCTGTGGACATAGAGCTGCTGACAACCAGGTCTCTTTGCTTCATCTTTCGAGCTCTTCCCTCCATGACTTGGCCAAGTCCCTGACTACACTAGCTGGCTGTCTTCTCTAAAAGGTTGAGCTAGGTGATCAGAAGAGTTTCTTAGGGTTACAAATTTCAGATCATTTATGGGGGATATCTCTTCCTTTCTTGGTTTTTATCTCCTATTCGCATCTTTAGTAAATTCAAACAAGGCTTCCTTCAACACATGGATGGATAAAAGATACTTCAATAATGTTTGTTGTCACCTTGCTGATACTTTATTTCTGAGTGAAACAAATGAACCATAAAATAACAACAGCAACTCTATAATACATTTTAAAGGAGCTTGATTCTCAGACTTCTTTGCCAAGGAATATGTCTGGCCTTTTCCCATCCTAACTTGTGCAAGGCTTAATCCTGTTTCAAGGCAAAACATTTCCAAAGTTGCTAGTGAATATGGAGCAAACAGTTCTGGAATCCCTCCTGGTAACCTGAACAAACTATTCTGCAAACTTTCATTATATGGGGGGAAGGAGACCACAGAGACAGGAAGGCCCTTCTTGCCAAATGGGTAAAGTTAGAAAGAAAACAGGATGTTGACATGGAGAAGAAACAAAGAGTTGCCTGAAATCCTTCAGAGAATGCAGAAGTTTCCACAATTGTTTTACTCTCTGGTAATGATTAAGGATGCTTTAAATTTGTTGTGCCTTAGAAAGTTAGGTGTTGAAACATTGAATATCCATTAACATTTTAAAATATTACATTTTCTATCTATCTTTCTTTTTAAAAAAATTCCCTTCCAAGAGATTTATTAGTTTCCAAGGAACCTGGGTCCCTGATGATTTTGTCAAGTTCGAGACTTCTTTTAAGTGAGAAAGAAATCAATTTCTAGTGTTTAAAGAATGCCATTAGTTTAGATTTTCTTGCTTTAGAACAGAATTCTAACTGAAATTTCAATTTTTCCTCAGAAAACAGTCAGTTTTGGCTTTACTGTAGAAACTTACACTCATCTAGAAGAGGGATATTCCCTACATCTGTTCTGATTTGGACAGTTCTGGGATTTCTGGTGCATTTCTAAGTCATTCATAGATCAGAGGACTCTTCAGAAATCAGTCCTTTGATGGGGGTTGGGTGGAGGCAATTTAGAAATTTTGAAATTGTCGTTTTACTGTCGTTCACCTATAAGTATTTTCTGATTTGCTTTATTTCATTCTCCTTTACACAAGGATTACTAAGTATATGTTATCTATTTATTTCTTTATGTACTTTTTCTTTATTTATTTTAGTTTCCATATGGTGGGGTTTTCGTTGCTTCATTTTGCTACTTAACTCACTGCAGTTCCAGGAACTGATTTCCTGATACTCACAGGGCTAGGCTGGATCTGGATTAGATGGTGTGGTAAGGCCTTTGAATCCTCCTTATGTTGGCATTCACCCAGCTGTACGATATTAAAGGAAAAGGTCAAGCTCAGCCCTTCCATTGGCTCTGTGGGATTTCTTGCTCAGTTTGCCCAATCTAATAGTTTTTCCTAGTTCTAATAAGCCTCAATTTTTGATATGCAAATGTTGGAATTGTTTTCCTGAAGAAGCTCTCAATTCCTTGCTGCTTTTGTCCAATAAGAACATAGAGTGGGGGACCATTAGCATCCTGTGGGCCAGCCTCCTGCTTTCCATTCCTATTGGTATTACAAACGGACTGCTTTTCCTTCCTTCATTCAACAAATATTTATTGAGAATTCACTATGCTTCAGTGCCTGGGATGTAGCAATAAAATGGTAAATAGTACAAATAAACTTTCTTGATTCTTTCCTTTTAAAATTGTCTTCCTTTTTTTTTTTTTGTGAGGAAGATGTTCTGTTCCTCATTTCTTGATTTGAATTCTTGACTCTTATGTTTTCAGTCTTTCCTGTTTTCTAATATGACTATAGCCATTTGTCATGTAAAAGGGCTGCTTAGCTGCAATTCAGAAATTTTGAAATTGTCCTTTCATTGTCATTCACCTATAAGTATTTTCTGATTTGCTTTATTTTTTTCTCCTTTACACAAGGATTACTAAGTATGTGTTTATATATTTATTCATTCATGTACCTTTTCTTTATTTATTTTAGTTTCCATATGGTGGGGTTTTATTACTTCATTTTGCTTTTAAGCCACCGTAGTTTTCCTTCAACCATATAAATATAAATAATACATTTATATAAATAGAAGTTCCCGAAACATCTCTTCCTAATCACCACCCATGATTTCTTAGCTTCTCTCATATATCTTTCTTCTCCTACCATTCCTTCAGTTTTATTTTCCCCCACAATTGATTCTCATTTCTCATGTGAATTCAGTTTAAAAATAAAGAAATATAAATAAAATAATGAAACTCATAACTCTGAGTAGACAAGGGGCTTTATTAACCTAGAAATTAAAATGTGTCAGGAAGTGCAGGCTGGTTTAGACCAGTGTGACTTCTAGCTCAGAAAAGTTCACAAGGATGTTTCTGAATTTGAATGTCATTCAAATGCTTTGGAAGACTTGTTAACTGATGTGGGAAGAATGGCAGATGAAATGTGACAGGTTCCAAGGAAATGAAAATATTTTCTCTAATATAGGATATAATAAATGGTAATAATAATAAAAATAAATTAAGTAAAAGGTTTTGGTGTGTGTTTGATTTTTTAAAGGAGTGGTTCATGATAGGAAGCTAAGTGATAAATTTCCTTAGCTGGGAAAGAGGAATCTACCTTGTCCCAGTTAACAAAATATGACCAGTACCAGGAGAGACTCATTAAAACGTTGTCCACATTCTCTGAGCAGAATGGAGAGTTTGAAGACAAACATAATTTATTGAATGTCAGATTATTTCAGGCCTATGAGTGTCATGCATTTTTACCAGTTACTTAATTGCACTGTCTCAATTGTATAAATTTGAAATAATGTCACCTGCTCAAACATACCTAGAACTCTTTTATGTATCAGATAAAGATGTTCTAAAAATCATGTAGTTTCAAAAAATGTAGTATATCATTACTATTACATGTCGCATAGTAATAGAAATCATCTCGTTGGAATTAAAGGTCCACAATGACATGAAATTTGTGTTATGACATTATTTTTAAACATAATTCTTAAAAAATACTGCCCAGAGAATAGTAGATAGAAATAATAACAGCTTGCATAAATTGAGCATTTTCTGTCAGGCACTATGTTAAACAGTTTTCATGATTATATCATCACATTCTCACAATACTAGCTATCGTTGCCCTTTGTAAAGAGGAAATTGAAGCTTAGGGAAGTTATGCCAACTTGTCTGGGGTAAAAGTATGTAGGGGTGATAAGTGGTGGCTCTTGAATTAAAACCAAGCCAGTCTGACTCCAGAATTTAAGCCTTTAACCAAAGTGCCCAACTGCTTCGCCAGTTTGAAATCTGAAATTTGATTAAACTAAGTGTATGAGAATTGTGAGCTTGGCCGGTGGTGACAGAAAAATAATTGTTAGTTCAATATGACAAAGAGTCCAGAATTGTTATTGCCTCTGACAACCACACCTTAACTCTGGTCTAGACCTGCATGAGCCTGGTCATTCTGGGTGAGGGAAGTCAAGGAGATCAGGTGGGGTCATAGCTGCATGGAGGCTATTGTCAAGGACCTTGCTTTTGTTTGTGGTGGTGGGTCCATCAGGCTTACTACATTATTGAAAAATTTCAGTTCAAGAATTCGCTAACTGGGGCTTCCCTGGTGGCGCAGTGGTTGGGAGTCCGCCTGCCGATGCAGGGGACATGGGTTCGTGCCCCGGTCCGGGAAGATCCCACATGCCGCGGAGTGGCTGGGCCCGTGAGCCATGGCCGCTGAGCCTGCGCGTCCGGAGCCTGTGCTCCGCAATGGGAGAGGCCACAACTGTGAGAGGCCCGCGTACCGCAAAAACAACAACAACAAAAAAACTCACTAACTAAAAGCAGACCTTGCCTTAAATGCAACAGTGATGACTCTGTCATGAACCGGGATTACGACTAATCCAAACTCCAATCCTCTGTACTCGATTATGCAAAATAAATGATAATAAAAGGGAGAGGGAGAATTAAATTTGAGTGTTCTCAGTTTGAGAACTTTCCTTTAAATACCATTTTAGAAGTATCTGAGGAGACAATATTCTCTTTTCCCAGTGTGTGGCACTCTTCTTCCATCTGATCTCCTGCCCTTCTCAGAAAACCATCTCCTGAGAACTTAAAAGTTCCTGTCTCACTTCTCAGTCTCACCTGATGACTTATTTTGTCTGGAGTCTACCTGTTAGAAGTTAAGCAAATTATTTTATTAAAGAATCTAATCTTGAAGAGAATTTGGGAAATTGGACATGTGGGGAAATTTTGAATGATCGGGTTTTAAAAATGGGGAGGGAACAAAATATAAAGCTGACCTGCCTGATGGACTTATGACCATGGATCAACAGTTTTAGAGAGAGTAGGACCAAATCTTCTACTTTGACTCACTGAATGTAGATCATGGCTGTTTGTGTGTGGTCTTTTCCACCTGGAAATCTGGAAACCTGAGCACTTTTCTCCTTGTCCCTAACTTTGTAAGTTAAGAAATAATAAACAACTCTGGCTTAGATTTTGTTTTCTTTAATATTAAGAGACTTGAGCAGATGGTATTTAAGCTTCTCTTTACAGAAACAGATACATAGATAGATAGATGATAGACAGATAGGGATATAGGTCTCTCTCTCTCTCGAAGTACCTTGGCATATTGAATAACGAGTCAAGTTTATGTAACAGTATTCTTACTTTGCAAATTATTTGTTGAATACTGAATACTACATGTCATAAGAAGATAAGTTTCTGCTTTGGAAGTTTATACTGCAAAAGTCCTCTCTAAGTAGCCTGTGACATATGTGAATTGACTGCACATTCACAAATTGCTTTTATTCAGCCTAGGTTCCCTAGGCTCTCTGCTATGCCTCAACCCCTTCCTTTCTATGTATATTCTACTCTCTTACTTCCTCTGGAACCCTTATTTATCCCTCCTTAGAGTATTGCAAACAGGAGTCCTTGTGTAGGCAACTTGCTTAAAGGAAGAGAATTGCACATAAATTAGTCTGTTTTACTCTTTATTCTCATTCCCTGTGATTCCTCTGCCCAAGTTGGGGGTGGGGAGGGTGGAAGTTGGGGAGGAGTACTTCCATTTAAACAAAAGAAGTGTTTTTGTTTTAGACTTTGCAGCTGGCTTGCCTTTGGGTGGTCATAGGTTAGGGAGAAACACATGTCTATAAAACTCAAATGAGGAAGATCATTTACAATCAGTGTTTAACATTACTTCTTGTTCTTACAATAACTCTGCAAGATAGATTATTACAATCTTTATTTACGAATGAGGAAACCAAGGCTTAATGAGTTAAATAAGTTGTCTATGGTGGCAACATTAGTGAGTGGCTGAACTAGAGTTGTGGCCAGGTTCACTGACTGCAGGGTGTGGCACCCCACAGGTACGGGGTGTTTCGTGAACAAATTCAAGAGAGCAGAGGTTGTGGGGTGCCCTCTTGAATTTATTCACCAAACACCCTGAACATTAGATCAGTGATCAGAAAGAGAAGACATCTAATTACTGTCTACAGTGGAACTTTAGCTTCCTAACCATCATATCAAAGAATTTCAGAAAGAAAATTTAAATTTTTCGCTGAATTGTAAGAAGAAAATGATTCATATTACTTATATAACTAATATCCTAACTTGGTTTCCCCACACAGTTGATGATATTGTTTCTTGAAACACCTGAATTGAATTTAGCAGTATGACTATGTAAAAGGATCACTTTTCACATCTCACTGATATTAATATGGGAGTGAATCCACTATAACCATGGCAAATTCTGAAGCTAAAGGGCATGCTAAGAGAATTAAATTCAACCCTGGCTTGGCCTCTTCTTACTTTTGACCTTCAGTGACAATATATCCATGAATATGAACACATATACCTTACTTATTTCACACAGTAAAGAATAAAATTAATAAGGTTACAAACAAAAAAAGAATGTCCCAGAAGCTTTTAATGCAGTTCTAAGATAACTTCCTTAATTTGATTTTGGCCCTTATCACCATTATTGTTTTTAACTTTCTTTTTTTTTAATTTTTATAAATTTATTTTATTTATTTTTATTTTTGGCTGCATTGGGTCTTCGTTGCAGTGCGCGGGCTTCTCACTGCAGTGGCTTCTCTTACTGCAGAGCACGGCGTGTGGGCTTCAGTAGTTATGGCGCACGGGCTTAGTTGCTCCGTGGCCTGTGGGATCTGCCCAGGCCAGGGCTTGAACCCGTGTCCCCTGCATTGGCAGGTGGATTCTTAACCACCGTGCCACCAGGGAAGCCCATTAACTTTCTTTTTTGATCTGTATTCTTTCCTCATTTTAAATCCAATGACGGATGAACTCAAGGGATGAAGTTAGACATACACCATCAGTGTTCAATCATATCTGTATCATTTCACTGGGCAACAGTTCTAATGCAAAATTAATGGCACACGATAGTGGCAGGAAGATGTAGATTGCTTTAATTAGTGCTATAAATTGTCTAAGTATCTGTACATAAGAATCAAATGGGATTTACATTCAGCCTCCCAAGTTTCCTTACATGATCTAATTTTTAAGATTTATTTCATGTTTTACTTATCTAACTTTGTCATTACTTGGGATATAAAGGCTTAGTAAATCAAGAACAAACATTATCTACATGACAAAATCTGCCTCTGGAACTATTGCAAAATGGTCAATTCTAGAAGTGTTGCTGCTGGAATATTTTAATAAGCCAAGCTACATTTTATGATTTGAATGCCAATTGTAAATATATGAACTAGATACAGTTCATGGCACATTTGGGATATAAACAGAGCTTTAACATGAATAATTTAGTTACAACTCCTACGTAAAACTGAAGTTAGTTAGGGGTGCTAGTGGACTTTCTTTAGGAATCTTTGCTAGTCACAAAGGAAAATTGCTGGGAGGATCTAAAACTGTGGCCTTAATCTAATAAAAACAACTGTTTCCTTACTCTCATCCCTCCTCTATAGTTTCTGCTGCCCCAAGTGGAGTTGATAATGTTGTGGGATTGACTTGGAAGACACGATCAATGGACTTGGAAGAGAAACTACAGATCCTCTTACGAACTCTTTTTTGATTTAACAGTGAGAAAAACCAAGGCTCAGAATCCAGTTAGGCAGCCTTCTGATTCCCAGTCCCTTGTTCTCTTTTCTACTCTCCCTCTACTTCTGTTTAGCACCTTCAAACCACACAAGGTCAGCAGCTTATTTGATGCATTAAGTCACTAACTGTCTGCTTTCTGCCCAACCTAAATGAGGTTTCTAACAGGTTGTTGAAGAGCCGCACAGCTCTTGTTTCTACCTATAATAACAAAATTCCCCTAAAGCAAAAGATCCCTTACTCAAAAGCTATGAGAGCCAGAAATATGTATTTCTTGTTATGCAGTAACAAGTTTTGAGAAAAGAAAAATAAACTTTTTAGGTGGCTTCAAATACCACTGCACTCTGTTAGGTTAGATTTTTCCTAGCTTACTCCCGTTCATCTCTTTAGGCATTTAGACTTTAAATTTTAACAGTGTTTGACTTCTATGATAATTTCATGATATTTAATGATAAGACTCTCATGCCATTGCACACTTGAAAAATCTATATAATGCATTTTGGACTTCATAGACTCTTGGAACTAGGAAGATATTGTAAATAATAAAATGTAAAACAAATCCACTAAGGTACACTTCTCTGTTGGATGACATATGTACTAGCAAACCACGTTTTAAGAAATGTAAGTACTCTTTAATGACATATGACTAAGAGGGCCCATTTAAAAGTGCTATTCGATATGTACTTAGTAGCAAATCAAAATCAAATGATTCCAGTGTCAAGGATGCCCCCTTTTCATATTCTATTATGTACATAATTGAAATCTGAAAGGGAAAAGTTTGTTTTTCTCAAAGAATGCTACATTTACTTTGAGCTCTAAGTGATTTATAAAAACAGATAGGAGTACCAAAGTACTTTCCAGATAAATGAATTACATGCTAATTTTTAAAAGGTAATGTCTTCTAAACTATTTGTCTTATAATTTTTAGTATACAAAGTAACTATTCTGGGTAGCGTCAGGGAAAAATGAGATGTGTGAAAAAAGTATTTCCCTGCATGACAGGATATACATTAATAGGAACAGACAGAGGAAAAGCAAAGGGGCACATTTTGTCCTGAGCACCGCAGCTCTCTATGTTCTAAGCCTCTCATCTAGGTCAATGGAAGCACTAGCCATCACAGACCTTCCCCGAGTCATGGAATCAGTGGGAGGACCCTGACCAGGACAGCCAGCCACAGGCTCCCAGCCAGACTTCCTTTCACCTCTCCTTCCCTTCTTCTCCCTACAATCCTATGCTGGTACTCTTTTATGGAGTTTCTCTTGGCTAATTTCTGGAATAGGTTGCCCTGGTGGGACTTTTTATAAGAAACTATTTGAGACTGAAAACAAAGTCCTTTGTTTTTAAATTTCATTTGATCAGATGGTGCCTTGTAGAGATGACACCTTAATGGTAGTATTCTAAGCATCCGGGGGAGGACGTAGGTGAGACATTTAAAAACACAGGCTTTCCTGGTTCCTCTACTCAAATTATACAGTCAGCCACCATAGCAAGCTGATCCGTTCCAATAATGTGAGTCTCCCGGGCAGTTTGTATTTTCATTCATTTATTCATCCAACAAAAATTTACCGAATGCTGACAAAGGGCCAGGCACTGTCCGAGGTGTTGGGCCAACAGCAATGAACAAGATAGGCACAATCTTTGCCTTCATGGAATTTATAATATGACAAGTGAGATACATGTGATGCATATAATGAAAGGTGAAGGACAGGTTGTTATGGGAACACAGGACAGGGAGAGCTAACGTATCTGAAGAGGCAGAGAAAGACTCTGGGATGAATAAGCCAGAAACAAGGGCTGACCAGGTAAGTTAGCCACCCAGCAGAGCCCCAGATGCCTGCTATCTCGCTAGCCAAAGACATTTCTCTGCTTTCTGTCAGGCTGTTCTCGTCATTCCCAGCCTAATGATGGTTGGCACAGAAATGAGAGAAACCATAACCTTTGCTGAGGATTGACATTTATACTTCACTTTCTATTATTTACTTGGTTGATTTGGCTTGTGCTTTATTAAAGAGTAGAAACTTAGGACATTTTTTGTAAATGTGGTAGGTCTTCTGATCAGTTTTCATTAGTCTGACATGAAACTGAAGGTTTGGGAAATAGATAAGTACTTAGAATTATAAAAGATTAATACATAGTAGGGGCTGAGCCAGAAAGAATGCTTAAAAATAAGGCAAAGTCAGAATATTTACTTAAAACACGACTAAACAGTTCAAAGACTACATTCAGAAAAGAAGACCTTTTAAAAGACCTGGTAAGAATTATAATTCACTTTTCATTGGACACTCCACACTAGAATACACACACAACACACACATACAACTCTCTCAATGACTATGTGTTTTTCTTAAGGTTAGAATGGTGCTTTAGTAATAGGAATATTTTAAACATTGTGCTGTTAGAAATTTTTGTTTTAAAACAAAGGCAATATTCTTTAAACAAATACTTTCTGGATAGCTGTGGGTGGCACTCTGCCACACGCTAGAAACGAGGAAGGGCACAGGACAAAAGCAGTCCTGCCTCTGCACTGCTCGCAATGTATTTTGATTGTTTTACTCAAACTCAGAGTGTTTTCACTGCTGTAAAAACTTTCAAATATGCTCTTTTATTGGAAAACTTCAAAACATTATTCTAAAATAATACCATGTAAAATGTTGTCATCTACTTCATCTTAAGTGTTCTATAAAATACTCTCAAGTTCAAACGAGTACGGTTTTCATTTGACCAATCCGCCCAATAAGCACTAGATTGCTGAGAATTTTATACAGTACCTACTTTTCACCTCTCAAGGGCTGACACACTGGTCTACTAGATTATTTCTTATATGACTGTACCATTAACAGATTTGAGGAAGTTTATTTTCTTTATTGGACCCCTTGTTTCTTTAATGCCTTTTTAAAAAATTATTAATTCTTGTTAGGTGGCAATCACAAGTCAGGCCCTCTCCTATGTCTGTGTCTTTTGCTTCTGTATGTGCCATTTTTTCTGAGTTTGAACTCTAAGAAGAAAAGCATCATCATTTTTTACTCCACTCAGCACAAGTTTTGTAGGTGAAAGCAAGATACTCTGGGCAGAAATCTAATTCAAATAAGATTAAGCACTGTGAAGAAGAAGCTATATAGACCTCCTTTTAGGAAATATTTAATGAGTGTAAGACAAGTATATATAGGAGGCACTAGTTAAAATGTGAAGGAGTTAGTTTTAGAATAGGCAGGTGCTAATTTTAACAAGGGAATAAAACAATCTATGAAATTCATTAATTTTAATGCCTGGTATAGACCTCCAGTAATCTTTACATCAGGGTTGTCAAACTGCCCTGCAGGACAAATCTGGCCCATGGTCGCTTTTTGTAAATAAAGTTACAGTGGGACACAGCCTTGCCCATTCCTTCATGTACTGCCTATGGCTGCTTTTACACTATAATGTCAGAGTTGAGTAGCTGCAGCAAAAACTATATCACCCACAAAGCTGAAAATATTTACTATCTGCCACTTTACAGAAAAAGGCCTACTCTAAATAATTTTGCTTTGTTTCTCCTTTTTTGATTAACAGTAGATCAACTTCTACTAGTCAAAGACAGTTGTCCAACAGAAGCCTTCAGTGTTATACAAAATTGGGCAAAAGAATCAGATTTATAAACCGATCATGAATTATATTGCCTTTTAGTACAGACAGTAAGTTATATGACATACGAACCCAACTGATCTCTGCAAAATTCTCTGGAACTCAGATGCAGGAAGGCAAAAGTTTGTAAAAATGCAAACTTCAGAGAAATATTGTGTCTCATTATGAAGCGAAAAAAGTCAGAAATACCTCTGTGACTTTTTTCACAAACACAGATAGATATAGTGATTACACCCTCAGGCAGCAATCTATTTCACCCTCAGGCAGCAATCTATTTCAAAAAGAATAGGCTATGAGGATAAGTACATCTGCTTTGAATTCTTATTGATTTTCTAAGTCAGTGTTTATACAACAAATGACCTGATTACGTGCAAATGTCAATTTCATCTAGGACTCAAGTAGAAAAAAATGCTAATTGAATGACTATTGTGAAATGTTTCATAGGTTTGTACATGACTCAGGCTTAATCCATCAAAAATCATCTTCCTGTCTAAATTATTTACCTTTCCAGCCTACGGCTTTTTTGATGAGCATCTTTATATTCCTATTCTCTATATAGCTTTCTATTCATTATAGTCCTATAACCTCATGCCTGAGCTTGATATGTGGGTATATGATAAAATAACAATACTAACCTATATCAAATTGTATCAAATATAAATTATTATAGCTTATACAGAGCATGTGAATATTATCTGATCCCCTCAACAACTCCCTGAGATAGAGCAGATATCCTCAATTTGTATGTGAAGAAACCGAAGCAGAGAGAAGGTAAATTCTTTGTCTATAGTTTAATAATAATAAGTAGAATCAGTATAAAAAGTATAAATCCAGGGCTTATGTCTTTGAATCTACTGCCTTCTCAGACAGAGAATCAGGTTATTTTTAATCTGTGAAATGTCATGATATATAACCATTATGTTTAATACTATTATTGTCATTCATAATGCAATAGTTGGTTTTCCCACTGTGAACACAGGCTAAAATTTGAGTGTTGAGAGGATCACAATAAATAGCTATGTTAAAAATATTTGTATAATTTGTAACTCTGATTTAATCAGGCACTGTACTTGATTTTCATGGAACAAGTTTAAGGGTTCCCTGAGAGAATCAATGGGTTGGGTGGGATCATTATAGAAATTCCATTTGTGTATTATTTTATTATCTCTATAAAGCAAATTGTATACATTTGCAAGATAGCAGCAGATTTTTAAGGAGTAAGGGTGAGACACAAAGGCCAATGATATTTAATTAAATTTGTAAGCTCATTTCTTTCTTTCATTCTTTCTTTCTTTCTTTTTTTTTTTTAAACTGATGTATGATTGACCTACAACACTATGTTAGTTCCAGGTGCACAACATAGTGATTCAATAGGAGTTTTATGGTTTCAGATCTTATGTTCAAGTCTTTAATCCATTTTGAATTTATTTTTGTTTACGGTGTGAGAAAGTAGTCCAGTTTGATTCTTTTACATGTAGCTGTCCAGTTTTTCCAACACCATGTATTGAAGAGGTGGTCTTTCCCCCATTGTACATTCTTGCCTCCTTAGTCATAGATTAATTGACTATATAAGTGTGGTTCATTTCTGGACTCCCTATTCTGTTCTACAGACTTTTCTGTCTGTTTTTTTACCAATACCATACTGTTTTAATTACTGTACCTTTGTAGTATAGTTTGAAATCAGGGAGCATGATAACTCTAGCTTTGTTCTTCTTTCTCAAGATTGCTTTAGCTATTCAGAGCCTTTTGTGTTTTGTGTTCCATACAACTTTTAGAGTTATTTGTTCAGTTCTATGAAAAATGCCATTGGTATTTTGATAAGGATTGCACTGAATGTGTAGATTGTCTTGGGTAGATGATCATTTTAATAATATTAATTCTTCTGATCCATGAGCAAGGTATGTTTTTCCATTTCTCTTTGTTGTCTTCTATTTCTTTAATCACTGTCTTATAGTTTTCTGAATACAAGTCTTTTACCTCCTTGGTTAGATTTATTCCTAGGTATTTTATTCTTTTTGATGCAATCCTAAATGGGATTGTATTCTTAATTTCTCTTTCTGATAGTTCATTGTTAGTATATAGAAATACAACAGATTTCTGTATACTAATTTTTTTTTTTAGATTCCATATATATGTGTTAGCATACCGTATTTGTTTTTCTCTTTCTGACTTACTTCACTCTGTATGACAGTCTCTAGGTCCATCCACCTCAATACAAATAACTCAGTTTCATTCCTTTTTATGGCTGAGTAATATTCCATTGTATATATGTGCCACATCTTCTTTATCCATTCATCTGTTGATGGACACTTAGGTTGCTTCCATGTCCTGGCTATTGTAAATAGAGCTGCAATTAATATTTTGGTACATGACTCTTTTTGAATTCTGGTTTCCTCAGGGTATATGCACAGTAGTGGGATTGCTGGGTCATATGGTAGTTCTTTTTTAGTTTTTCAAGGAACCTCCATACTGTTCTCCATAGTGGCTGTACCAATTTACATTCCCACCAAGAGTGCAAGAGGGTTCCCTTTTCTCCACAATCAATCCAGCATTTATTGTTTGTAGATGTTGTGATGATGGCCATTCTGACAGGTGTGAGATGATATCTCATTGTAGTTTTGATTTGCATTTCTCTAATGATTAATGATGTTGAGCATTCTTTCATGTGTTTGTTGGCAATCTGTATATCTTCTTTGGATAAATGTCTATTTAGGTCTTCTGCCCATTTTTGGATTGGGTTGTTTGTTTTTTTTTGATATGGAGCTGCATGAGTTGCTTGTATGTTTTGGAGATTAATCCTTTGTCAGTTGCTTCATTTGCAAATACTTTATCCCATTCTGAGGGTTGTCTTTTCGTCTTGTTTCTGGTTTCCTTTGCTGTGCAAAAACTTTTAACTTTCATTAGGTCCCATTTGTTTATTTTTGTTTTTATTTCCATTTCTCTAGGAGGTGGGTCAAAAAGGATCTTGCTGTGATTTATGTCATAGAGTGTTCTGCCTATGTTTTCCTCTAAGAGTTTGATAGTTTCTGGCCTTATATTTACGTCTTTAAACCATTTTGAGTTTATTTTTGTGTATGATGTTAGAGAGTGTTCTAATTTCATTCTTTTATGTGTAGCTATCCAGTTTTCCCAGCACCACTTATTGAAGAGGCTGTCTTTTCTCCACTGTATATTCTTGCCTCCTTTATCAAAGATAAGGTGACCATATGTGCATGGGTTTATCTCTGGGCTTTCTATCCTGTTCCATTGATCTATATTTCTGTTTGTGTGCCAGTACCATACTGTTTTGATTACTGTAGCTTTGTAGTATAGTCTGAAGTCAGAGAGCCTGATTCCTCCAGCTCCGTTTTTCTTTTTCAAGATTGCTTTGGCTAATCGGGGTCTTTTGTGTTTCCATACAAATTGTGAAATTTTTTGTTCTAGTTCTGTGAAAAATGCCAGTGGTAGTTTGATAGGGATTTCATTGAATCTGTAGATTGCTTTGGGTAGTAGAGTCATTTTCACAGTGTTGATTCTTCCAATCCAAGAACATGGTATATCTGTCCATCTATTTGTATCATCTTTAATTTCTTTCATCAGTGTCTTATAATTTTCTGCATACAGGTCTTTTGTCTCCTTAGGTAGGTTTATTCCTAGATATTTTATTCCTTTTGTTGCAGTGGTAAATGGGAGTGTTTTCTTAATTTCACTTTCAGATTTTTCATCATTAGTGTATAGGAATGCCAGAGATTTCTGTGCATTAATTTTGTATCTTGCTACTTTACCAAATTCATTGATTAGCTCTAGTAGATTTCTGGTAGCATCTGGTAGCATTTCTGGATTCTCTATGTATAGTATCATGTCATCTGCAAACAGTGACAGCTTTACTTCTTCTTTTCCAATTTGGATTCCTTTTATTTCTTTTTCTTCTCTGATTGCTGTGGCTAAAACTTCCAAAACTATGTTGAATAAGAGTGGTGAGAGTGGGCAATCTTGTCCTGTTCCTGATCTTAGTGGAAATGGTTTCAGTTTTTCACCATTGAAGACGATGTTGGCTGTGGGTTTGTCACATATGGCCTTTATTATGTTGAGGGAAGTTCCCTCTATGCCTACTTTCTGGAGGGTTTTTATCCTAAATGGGTGTTGAATTTTGTCAAAAGCTTTCTCTGCATCTATTCAGATGATCATATGGTTTTTCTCCTTCAATTTGTTAATTGATATGGTGTATCACGTTTGTTGATTTGCATATATTGAAGAATCCTTGCATCCCTGGATAAACCACACTTGATCATAGTGTATGATCCTTTTAATGTGCTGCTGGATTCTGTTTGCTAGTATTTTGTTGAGGATTTTTGCATCTATGCTCATCAGTGATATTGGCCTGTAGTTTTCTATACTAATTTTGTATCCTGCAACTTTACTGTATCCATTTATTAGTTCTAATTGTCTTTTGATGATGTGTTTAGGATTTTCTCTATATAGTATCATGTCAACTGCAAACAGTGACAGTTTTACTTCTTCCTTTCCAATTTGGATTCCTTTATTTATTTATTTATTTATTTTATTGTCCAGTTGCTGTGGCTAGGACTTCCAAAACTATGTTGAATAAAAATGGCAAGAGTGGACATCCTTGTCTTGTTTCTGATCTTAGAGTAAATGCTTTCAGCTTTTCATCATTGATTATGATGTTAGCTGTGGGCTTGTCATATATGCCCTTTATTATGTTGTGTTATGTTCCCTCTATGTCTACTTTGTTGATAGATTATATCATAAATGGATATTGAATTTTATCAAAAGCTTTTTCTTAGCAACTGAAATAATCATATTATTTTT
Organism: Aethalodelphis obliquidens; assembly: GCF_003676395.1. Classification (NCBI taxonomy): domain Eukaryota; kingdom Metazoa; phylum Chordata; class Mammalia; order Artiodactyla; family Delphinidae; genus Aethalodelphis; species Aethalodelphis obliquidens. The sequence goes on along the minus strand of NW_020837948.1, from coordinate 84,615,458 downwards.
ATTTTTTAATTTGTTAATGTATTGCATCACTTGGATTGATTGATGATGGTGTGTGGTTCTTTTAACATGTTACTGAATTTGATATAGTAATATTTTGTTAAGAAGTCTTGCACCTATGTTCATCAGTGATATCGGTTTATAATTTTCTTTTTCTGTATGTTGTGTCTTTGGTCTTGGTATCAGGGTAAAGCTGTCCTTGTAGAATGAATTCAGAAGCATTCCTTCCTCTTCAATTTTTTGGGAATAGCTTCTTTAAATGTTTGGTATGTAAGCACATTTCTTATGTAAGCTAGTATATCCTTCTTTGTAGCTTCATGTTATATCTCTAGGATTTTTATTATTCTCCTTTATCATTAAAGAACACGAGCATATATTGATTGAATATGCTCCTATAATAAATATGCATATTTTCATTATTCTATGATTTATATGTGTATTTATAGTCTAATACATTATGCAAGTTTTAAATAAAAATGAAATAGAAACAAAATAGTATGAGAAAATAATTTTAAATTAGTTTTTAATTTTAGCTATTTGCAGTCATCCTGTCTCTTTCCTTCCCCCCTAAACAAAAACAAAACTGAGCCCATACAGACTTCTTGACTGCTATTTTTATATTAATTTCTATGTAGCTCTTTGTGATACTTATTACTACTGGTTATCATAGCTGAGGAAGATTCCCATAAGTGTATGCAAACCAGAATAAAACAAGTGCTTTATTGGCTGCTTTACTAACTCAGGATACTATTATTTTTAAATGTCAGTCACAGATTAAATAAAGGGCTTATTTGGTGATTTTATCAGTAAATTTATATAGTCCTTAAGGTCAATTGTTTATTCATACAAAACAATCAGATTTTGTACAATTTTAATAAATTAGTTCAAAATCCACTGAAATATCTCACCTGAAAAATTTTTAAATGAGTCAGATAATTTTATGTCCAGGTGATATTTTTCCAATGTTTTTGCGCATTGCATGCAAAGTTTTATTAATTTATTTCTGAATCCAATCATGTAATAATGGAAATTTCTCCAAACATCCATTTTCAACATACTCTTTCCACAGCACAGATATTTTTTAAAAAGCAATTACTTCTTCAGTGATTAAAAAAAAGTCTTCTTTACAATACGGATATGGAAAAAGATCTTTTATTTTTTTCCCCAAATACATCCTAGGTAACATTAGCTTACGAGATCATTACTTGTCACCCCCTTGCGCCCATGTGGCTAACAAAGACAGAAGAAGTCAGCTCTGCCATTTTTTTTGGTTGACTGCTTTTGTTGATATGTGTAATAATAATGATATTATGTTCAATCCCTAGTTTCCTGGAAAAAAAATTTATGGACCTTCCGCATTTTAAAAATAAGTATTACTTTAATTAAAATCACATAATATAGTTTACTAAACCACTTAACTGGCTAGCTTCAAACCGTGGGACTCTTACTTTTCCATCAGGATAATTATCTTCTTTATGCTATAGAGGTCTAAGTGAGCCTGACAGCATCAGCTTTATATTAATATTAGCTGAACTTAATTTTTTATTTTTTCATAACAATTATACAACAGGGTTCCCAAATTTTCTTCTCTTGTTCTAGTCTAGTAGAGGACCTTATACATCAATAGATGCACACAGCCCACTTTGGAGCAAACATGGATCCATGGTTCTACTGGTGAGACAATTGTAGTTGACTATGGAGCATTTGAAATGCAGATGCCTAAGCACTGACACCAAGCCTCTGGAATCAGATCCAAGGGTTGGAACCCCACTTCATTTAATGTATGAATCTAGAGCTTATGGAACACCAGGTCCTGGGGCAACAGTGTATGCCCCCACTCTGGTACCCTTTTGAGTAACTGCAGGAACTCTGGCAGCATTGGAGTTTGTCATACCTCAGAGCCTAGAGAATTGTAATCACCTGTTGTATCCTAGGATCATCTCTGTGACAGCTGGAGAAAATGAGTCCTGAGTTTTCAAAAATACTTCCAGCAAGATAGTAGCAAAGCTGGTCCAAATGTGATGACAAACAGGACTGCTGCTTTCATTTAGAGCTCTTACTCTTTTTTTTTTTAACATCTTTATTGGAGTATAATTGCTTTACATTGGTGTGTTAGTTTCTGCTTTATAACAAAGTCATTCAGTTATACATATACATATGTTCCCATATCTCCTCCCTCTTGCATCTCCCTCCCTCCTACCCTCCCTATCCCACCCCTCTAGGTGGTCACAAACCACAGAGCTGATCTCCTTGTGCTATGCGGCTGCTTCCCACTATCTATTTTACATTCGGTAGTGTATGCGTGAAGTCACTACAGGTTTCTGTCAAAGTGAACTTTACTTGAACCTGTTTCAAAGGAAAATACAAGGGGCTTACATGAATGCATAAAATTTTCATAATTTGGACATTAAAAAGAGCCAGATGTCCTTTTATTAAATATATACTCCTATTCTGAGCATAGTCAATATTAAAGGAGGTGAGTAGGGATGGGAACATTCAAAACAGAAGCAATAACACAGTGTAGTTGTTGCTGGAACATTTTTAGTTCTTGGATATGATTACAGGTGTATCTTTGATGCTGGAAATTGAAATTATTTTATACAAAGTTGTTAAGTATCTATGTCTAAGAAAAAAACAAGTTGTGTTACAGTTAATGATATGTACCTTTTGTCAGAGACTAGCCAGATGTTCACCAAAGGCATTTATTTTTCTTTCTGGATAAGCAGTTAGGCTACAAATCCCATTCTCCCTTGCAATCAGGTCTGGTCCTGTGACTGAATTATAGCCAATGGAATATCAGTGGAAGAATGGGTGCTACTTTAAGGCTTGGGCTATAGAATCTTTCTGTGCATGATTATTTCTTCCTCTGTCTGCTAGCCAGCTTCTGAGAACCTGGCAAAGACCTTGGAGATGGCCTAGTTGTAAGATGGAAGGAGCTGGGTCCCTGAATCACTGATTAGAAGATTCTGCAGTAAACACCTCATTGGACTGTGATGGACTCTGTATGGATGTCCAGTGGATTGTGTTAAGCCACTGAGAGCTGTCCGGTTAAGCAGCAAGACATTCTGCTGGCTGATACATCGTGTACCAGTCCCTTTCTCTTCTGCAAACTCACGCCACATCAGTGCCATATACAAAAAAGAAATGGTCAATTTTATTTAAAGAGATGGAAGATACCATCCTTGAGTGGTAACTTGAAAAATCATAAGGTGAAGAGCAGTGTTATGTACAGGAGGACAATTCTTCTAAAAAGGAATTTGGAGTTTTGGGTAAGACAACTTTGAATTTATAAAATTGATTTTTTATGTAGAATAATATGAAACACAATAAAACCCCTTCCTTCTCCTTCCAGAAATACCATCTCCTTGGTTTGTTATGGTGTACAAAGGCCCCTTTAGCTTAAGAGATTATCTTCAGAAATCTGGTACTAAAACACATATTTTAACTAAAAGGGAACAAAGTTATGGGGACCACCTTTTTTCTAAGATACTGCGCATGTGTTCATTTATCCTAGGAGCTTGTCACTTTGGAAATCAGAGAGTAGAATATCTAAATATACAGAAATCCTTCAGCGGGATTTCTCTTTATTAATATCCAAATAAAAAGCTTGAGCTTCCAGTCCACATTTTGTGAGAAGTCTCCACCCTCTCTCAAATTATGTAATTTCACAGGGGACTATATTATTGGGTTTATTCCTTAGTCCACATTTCTGATAATGCTGAGTCATTAATCATGTCAATTGTTGCCTCATTTCCTTGGCTGTCTTCTTTTCTTCACACCACTCTGGGTACCATTCTTCCTTCCACTCTTCTTTAATTCTTCAAAATAATAATGTAAAACTTTTGAGTGCATCTGATTATGAAAACAATGATACTTTGCCCTGCTGACATCATGGATAAGTGGAAACTTCTTTCGATAAATAGAGAGAACAATCACTACATCCTGAGATAAGTCCAAACAGCAAAACAAAACCAACAGCAACAGTAGCAACAACAAAATAGGTTTCTGATTGAATTCTAGTCTTCCGAAGAAATGAAAACTCCAGCATTCGCCTTAAGTTGTTGACTTCCTAACACAAAGAGCTTTATTCCTGAATTTTGCAATGTAGTACCTGATGATATGAAGACATTTGTGGGTCTGATATTCATGTAAGAAAATTGCTTTACATTATGAATAGATGAAGTCTAAACTCAGTAATATGGTTAAACTTTTACCATAAAGTACCTGTTTTATTTTTAACATCTTTATTAGAGTATAATTGCTTTACAATGGTATGTCAGTGTCTGCTTTATAACAAAGTGAATCAGTTATACATATACATATATCTCCATATCTCCTCCCTCTTGCGTCTCCCTCCCTCCCACCCTCCCTATCCCACCCCTCTAGGTGGTCACAAAGCACCTGATCTCCCTGTGCTATGCGGCTGCTTCCCACTAGCTACCTATTTTACATTTGGTAGCGTTTATGCGACCTAATGAAACTTAAAAGCTTTTGCACAGCAAAGGAAACCATAAACAAGATGAAAAGACAAACGTCAGAATGGGAGAAAATATTTGCAAATGAAGCAACTGACAAAGGATTAATCTCCAAAACATACAAGCAACTCATGCAGCTCAATATCAAAAAAACAAACAACCCAATCCCAAAATGGGCAGAAGACCTAAATAGACATTTCTCCAAAGAAGATATACAGACTGCCAACAAACACGTGAAAGAATGCTCAACATCATTAATCATTAGAGAAATGCAAATCAAAACTACAATGAGATAACTGTTTTATTCTTATTTGATTAACCAGTCTTCTAAAGTCTAGATCCCTTGTAATCCTTTGCAAATAACTTTTTTTTTTCTTTTTCAAATCCTTCCTCTCTAAAGGGAACCCCCCTACACTGTTGGTGAGAATGTAAGTTGGGGCAGCCACTGTGAAAAACAGAATTGAGGTTCCTCAAAAAACTAAAAATATAGCTGCCATATGATCCAGCAATCTCACTCCTGGGCATATACCTGGACAAAACTATAATTAAAAAAGACACATGCACCCCTAGTTCATAGCAGCCAAGGCATGGAAGCCAAGACACGGAAGCAACCTAATGTCCATTGACAGATGAATGGATAAAGAAGATGTGGTACATATATACAATGGAATACTCTCAGCCATAAAAAAGAATGAAATAATGCCATTTGCAGCAATATGGAAGGACCTAGAGATTATCAAACTAAGCGAAGTAAGTCGGAAAGAGAAAGACAAATGCCATATGATATCACTTAATGTGGAATCTAAAATATGACACAAATGAACTTTTATGAAACAGAAACAGACTCACAGACATAGAGAACAGACTTGTGGTTGCCAAGGGAGGGGTGGCGGGAGAGAGATGGGGTGGGAATTTGGGGTTAACAGTTGCAAACTATTATATTTAGTATAGGTATGGTCCTACTGTATAGCATAGGGAACTATATTCAATTTTCTATGATAAACCATAATGGAAAAGAATATAAAAATTGCATATATACGTATAACTGAATCATTTTGCTATACAGCAGAAATTAACACAACATTGTAAATCAACTATATATATATATATATATATTTTTTTTTTTTGCGGCACGCGGGCCTCTCACTGTTGTGGCCTTTCCCGTTGTGGAGCACGGGCTCCGGACGTGCAGGCTCAGCGGCCATGGCTCACGGGCCCAGCCGCTCCATGGCATGTGGGATCTTCCCGGACCAGGACACGAACCTGTGTCCCCTGCATCGGCAGGCAGACTCTCAACCACTGTGCCACCAGGGAAGCCCAAATCAACTATATTTTAATAAAAAAATTAAAATCTGGGGAAAAAATTCCAACAAATACTTCATCTCTGAGTATGAGAAAACAGAGAAATCTTTCCACAAATTTAAGGGATTTATATGTTTAGAGAAATGTAGGAACATATTTTTCTTCTCCTATTTGACCAGGAATATATGTTTTCTAAAAGCATGTGGTGACTGATCCTACAAACATAATTTCACAGGTATTTGGGAAACCATTTCAAGTGAATAAATTCATGCTAGTTGAAGGCAGAAAATAGTTTTCTTTCTTAAAAATCAGAGCTGAATCCAGCACACTGTCAGCTAATATAGTAGCAGTAATTTTAATACAAGAATATTATTACATACAATAAAATAAAACATAATTCAGAAATTCTTGTTTTGTGTTTCTCAGTATAATGTGGCCCAAATCCTTACCAATATGGGCCTCTTTTCTCATGTTCTTTTTTTTTTTTTTAATAGATCTTTATTGGAGTATAATTGCTTTACAATGTTGTGTTAGTTTCTGTTGAACAACATAGTGAATCAGCTATAAGTATACATATGTCCCCATATCCCCTCCCTCTTGAACCTCCCTCCCATCCTCCCTATCCCACCCCTCTAGGTGGTCACAATGCATTGAGCTGATCTCCCTGTGCTATGCAGCAGCTTCCCACTAGCCATACATTTTACATTTGGTAGTGTATATATGTCAGTGCTTAAAGATGTGTTTACTGTAGAAATAGGTCATATGGTTCTCTAGTAATGAAGAAGCTGGACACTGGTCTGTGATCTCAAGCCCACAACAATGAAGATAATTCATGGCTGCTTATTTTTTGCTGTAGCCCTGGTTGGGCCCCCCCAATTATAGGTGAGCACACATAGAATTTTCCAAATGAAGACAAGTGCTACTGCTAGACTGTTGGGTCCTGCTGTCTATTGTGCATTTGTTATTCATTATTTTGGAGTCTCCATTCCAGACTCAATTTTCATTTGCAAGGATTACTACATTAAAAGAAGTAGCTCTATTAAGTCAAATGTGCAATAACAGAGCTACCTGCTTTCACAGGGAAGGAACTATAGGGAGAGGGCTTATACCTCCAAAAAAACAAACCATAAGATCCTTATTTTATCTCAGAGTGATAGGAAAAATAGTGAAAACAAGAGGGAAACTACTGGCAACTGAACCCACTTCCCATTTGAACAACTTAGATCCTTACAGACATCGAGTTCTGGCTCCATTGGACCTTTCTGAATCTGTACCTCGGGAAGGGACTCAGGGTTTGGAAAAAGTGCTCCCAGTGGGATCAGTGTTTGACCAAGTTCTATTAAGATTATTTCGATGTTCACTCTATGCTTATTCAGTTACGAATAGATTCTAGTATTCTAAATTAGAAGTAGGATGATGTTCATTGTATTATGTTTTCTTCTCTATTGCAGATGACTTTTTGAAAGCAGGCCCGGAAAGTTGAAGTAGAAATGTGTCTTTGAATTTGTCTCTAATGAAATGGAAATGGATTCCAAGCTGTTGGAAATTTTTGTTCCTTCTAGAAGAGAAGCAGGACTGCCCACAACAACAACAAAAAAATGGGGAATTGCTATATAGTAAGTGGGATAAATAAACTGGTACAAGGTTCCTTATGGGATGATTCTTTTAGCTAAATTTGTCTTCACCCTTCACCCTCTTCCTTCCCACTCAAAGAGGGAATCTCAACCTCATGTCTTCTTTTCCTGGCCTCATTCCAATGATGCCAAAAAAGTTGCTCAATTTAATAAACTTAGGGAAATATGTTGGTAAAACCATCTTGAAATCATAAAAGTAGATATTCAGTTGATTGAACTATTTATTTTTCAACTGAATTTCACAATTTTTTCCCCCTCACTTCAACAGAGTATTACTGACAAGCAAATTGATTTGATTTCAAGTGCAATCTGAAAACAACACAGAAGCCAGTAGGAGAAATAAGTCTCTGATCCCATCACCTTCCCTTTTTGCAGCTAGCTTACTATTTTGCTTTGTTTTATCTTATATCTGCCCAAAGGTACAAAATGCCTTCCTAATGCTCCTGGTGAACCAAGCATGTTACTCCAGCTTGCTTACTTATGGGAGGGCTGAGATACTGTACTAGCCCAATGTCCCTCATTCTTTCATAGTCTACTCTTGATGTACGTGCTTAGAAAGGAGTTGATGTACTTAGCACATTATTCGCTTCAGGAGTGTTTAAACAAGAGATGTACTCATCTCATGACTAAATGAAGCTCTAATGGTGAAATGTTGGCATCTAGAAGTCCAGGGGGAGTCAATTTAGAGAGAAATTGACTCATCAAACCTTAAAATCCCAAATGTAGTTGGTTTTCTCTACCTCCTATGAAGTCACCACAGGACAATACCCGAATCAATTCTTAACGCAGAGTTTATTTATTTCCCCTCATCCAGAACTGAGTGCTTGGGTCATAAATTGTGCATAAACTCACAAGGCTTGGTAAAGTCTGAGTGCCCAGCAGAAATAAATATTATTGGTGAACTGAAGGCCCACCACTCTCCACACTGAAATTGAGATTGGCAACAAAAATCAATGGTCTTGGAAATTTGGCCCCAAGAATAGTAAGAACTAGGAAAACATTTTGAGCTTGGGTATGTCATAGTGCATTAGCCTTGCTGTCTGCACATTTACATATGAACATTTACAAGAGTTTTTTTTTTTTTCGCATTCTTCTTTGATTTTAATAACTCTACGAAAATATTCTCTCACGATACAACCTATTTACTCTTGTTTCCAAGCCAAAGACAAACTTATTCAGCTCTCCCATAGTTATAAAGGAAGGGCAAAAGACTCCAAGTTAGTCAAAATATGTTTTGTTTGTTTGTTTGTTTGTTTGCGGTACGCGGGCCTCACACTGTTGTGGTCTCTCCCGTTGCGGAGCACAGGCTCCAGACGCGCAGGCTCAGAGGCCATGGCTCACGGGCCTAGCCGCTCCGCGGCATGTGGGATCCTCCCGGACCGGGGCACGAACCCGTGTCCCCTGCATCGGCAGGCAGACTCTCAACCACTGCACCACCAGGGAAGCCCCTCAAAATATGTTTTGACTAAACATATTTTGAAGTGCATCCGGGCTATGCTTTTAAAGTTTGCAAAAAGCAATCCAGTCCAATTTTTCAATTGATTGTCACTTAAGATAGAAGTCATTTTAATTTTCAAGATCTTAAGTAATGCATTTTTCCACCAACGTGCTATTACAGAAAATAATCAAAGTTACAGTTTAGCAATAGCTCTCTATTTTTAGTACTCTGATGAGAGGTCATGTTGATAGAGAACTGGCATTTTCAAGGACTCCTGATGAATATAAGTTCTCAGACTTGAGGTTGGAAATCTATAACGACAGAGACATATTTCTAATTTCTAATCTACCACAAGGAGGAAGGAATGGTAAGAATGAATGGTGATACTGATGGTAAGGTTATTCACTTTTAGTTTTGTGTGTGTACATAAAAATTTATATTATTGTGTTAACTGAGATTAGGTTCAGTTGCATGTTACAGAAAATCCCAAATAACAGTGGCTTAAATAGGATGGAAATTTATTTTTCATTCAGGTAAAACTTCTAAAGGTGTCTAAGGCATTGCAGAGTATCAATGACTCAAGATTCTTACAGAATCCTGCTCCACTGTGTCTGACTGCCATTCTCAAGATCACCTCATGACCCAAGATGGCTGCTGAAGATCTAGCCATTACATCTGCATTACAGCAATCAGGAAAGAAGGCAAATAAGAGAATATAGTTTCTCCCTCTACGGCCACTTTCTATCACTTCTACTTTTACCTCATTAGTCAGAATATAGCCAAGTGGCAATACCTAGTTCCAAGGCACTGTAAGAATGTAGTCACTATTTTTGTGAATATCTGTTCAGCTAAGACTCAGGGGTCTAGTAATAGGAGAGAATGAATATAAGAAGACAAATACAAGTCTCCATTATAATTACATATATAATGTGTGACTTTGGACATGTTACTTTTCTCAGTCTCAGTTTTCTCAACTATATAAAAAGGATGATATTTTCTACCTTTTAGAGTCATTGGCAGGATTATATGAGATAGTATATATAGACACATTTGCAAGGTGTTTGACATACGACAAATTCACAGTAAGTCCTGTTATTGCAATATACAGCATTTTGGGTCCAAAAACCTCCCATAAGTGTCGGTGATCCTTTATAGCAATGGTTCTTAACATCTTCCATAATCTATGGAACTATAGGGGTATACTATACCCCTAGATTTCCCTGTGATCCTTTCATACCAATATGACCTCAGGATTAAGAAGAGTACTTTGAACATGCTAAAGCATGATGTTGAGAGACAAAGGAAGCAGTCTTAAAGAGACTGAGAAATATCTAAGCATTTAGCAGTAAATCATTTACAATAATGCTAGGCCTCTCACAAGTATTAGGTAAGTGTTAGCTATTACTATTATTATTATTGTTTTAATATTACTATCATCATCATCATTTTAGTGGATAGACTCTATGTCAGAATGTGGTTGGAAATATCTCATTTGAGAGGGTTGAAATTAGAGATCATAGGTCTAAAATAATATGAATGCATTAGTCAGGGTTAAGTCAGGGAAGCAGAGCTCCTTTGAGCATTTGGGGATTGAGAGAGTTATTACAGACATTAGATCTTAGAGAAATGTGGGAGCAGCTGGTGAAGTGAAGGTCTGGAACAGGGAGTAGAGATCAGACACAGACTTCTAACCAGTTCATCTGCCAAAAACATTGGCAAGAATGGATAAGTCAGAGCTTGAAGGTAAATACAAAAGCTAAGCGTGCCCAGACAATGAAGTAGGTGCAGAGGGGAATGCCATGGAGATGTCTACAAGAAGCTCTTAACCTCCACGTAGCCATTGCCAAACACCTACTTGTGGGCCCAGAACAGCAGTTGCCCAGCCTGGTCCTGGGCTGGGAAGGCAAGCTGATTAGAGAGCAGGAAGGAGTGGGGACAAGCTAGGATCGCTGGGTGCCTCTGTATAGGAACATCTTTGTAAATGATCTCACTGTCCTTCAATGAATCATGGCTGCTATTTAACTTCCACCTTCCAAGTCCCATCTAGCACAGAGAAGGAGATTCAGGAAAACATAAATCCCAGCTTCACCAAGTTGACGTAGAACAGTCCAGCACCGGATTTAATAAATGAAACTCTTGTTTTCAACTAGAAGTTCACATTAGTTAGCAAATTTGCTCCCCTTAAATCAATATGTATTTAGTAACTTTACAGTTTTTAGATTCTTTAATAATTTATTTATGATGTTACAGAGAACTATTCTTAACTTGGAAGTAAATCAGCAAGATGATTGTGCAACCTTTTTTTTTTTTTTTAACATCTTTATTGGAGTATAATTGCTTTACAATGGTGTGTTAGTTTCTGCTTTATAACAAAGTGAATCAGTTAAACATATACATATGTTCCCATATCTCTTCCCTCTTGCGTCTCCCTCCCTCCCACCCTTCCTATTCCACCCCTCTATGTGGTCACAAAGCACTGAGCTGATCTCCCTGTGTTATGCGGCTGCTTCCCACTAGCTATCTATTGATTGTGCAACCTTTCAATACTATGCCAAAGCGTTATCCAACACACCTGCCTCCCTCAGAAAATGGAACTTTCACTGTAGTAATCAAAATTGATTAAGATCCAGGCATTTTACAGATTTGAAACACAGAATTTAAGTTGTGGAAAACTGATAAGATGCAATGATTTGTTTTTCTTCTGTCAGACTTGAGGACTTCAAAGTCACAGTTTTATTGCTCTGTAGAACATAACTCAATTTGCATTTAATTTAGCCATTTTATTTCAGCACCTTTCTTCACTGACCATATTAAATTCCTATTTTTCATTCTACTGGTTCCCTCGTTAATGAGTTAAATAAAACTGTTAGGTATGCTCACCACTATCTATATATGTGTGTGTGTGTGTATACACACACACACACAATTAATTTTTTAACATTTTGAAAATTAAACTTTGATAATCATCACAGGCTATTATTATTTTTATAAACAAGAGGACTTTTCAAAGCCTGATAACACATAAAGGTAGGTAGGACTGAACGTGGGGAATCTGAGAATATTAGCACTGAGAATCTCACTGGAACGGTGTAATGGAGAAAGGAGGCAATTGCAAAGATACTTAGCAGGAGTGGGGAAAACAAGAGTGTTTGGAGGAACACTAAACCCCATAGAATGATGAGGCAATAGAATGGTTACCTAAAGTAAAATGAGCCTGGTTTCCATATGGCACTACAACTTTGGAAACATGGGACTCATAGGATGAAATCAGAAAATTACTCTATGTTCTCCATTTCTCATACAATCTTGCTCAGCCCTAATCCTTGAGTGAAGTCCAGTACAAGCCTCATAACTCATAGGTAACAAAATAGCCTTTAGTCAGTCCCTTCTCAATTGGTTCAGTAATGATACATCCAGGTCAACCTGGCACTTCTTTGGGCTGGACACCTGCAGTTGGAGGAAGGAGCCATAGACTATTTCATCCCTATTGTTCTGCCTATTTCCTCAGTTACAGTTATATATTCCTCCTTCACCACCCACTACATTTCCCCACTGGACCCTTCAGACTTGAAAAAGGAAAAGCAAAGAGAGTAATGCTAGTTTCCCACTGCTGCTGTAACAAATGACCACAAAGTTAGCTAAAACAACACAAATTTCACAGATTTGTTTTCTGATAGTTTAGAGCAGATACCGGTCTGTGACCTGTTAGGAACCGGGCTGCACAGCAGGAGGTGAGCGGTGGGCGAGTGAGCGAAGCTTCTTCTGTATTTACAGCCGCTCCCCATCGCTCTCATTACCACCTGAGCTCCGCCTCCGGTCAGATCAGCAGCGGCATTAGATTCCCATAGGAGCGCAAACCCTCACAGCATGAACTGTGCATGTGAGGGATCTAGGTTGTGCGCTCCTTATGAGAATCTAACGCCTGATGATCTGAGGGGGAGCTGAGGGGGAGACGCTAGTGCTGGGGAGCGGCTGCAAATACAGATTATCATTAGCAGAGAGGTTCGACTGCACAGAGACCATAATAAATCAATTGCTTGTAGACTCAGATCAAAACCCTATCAGTGAGTGGCAAGTGAGAACAAGCTCAGGGCTCCCACTGACTCTGCATTATGGTGAGTTGTATAATTATTTCATTACATATTACAATGTAATAATAATAGAAATAAAGTGCACAATAAATGTAATGCACTTGAATCATCCCAAAACCATCCCCCCCACCCCACATCCGTGGAAACATTGTCTTCCATGAAACTAGCCCCTGGTGCCAAAAAGGTTGGGGACCGCTGGTTTAGAGGTCAGAAGGCTAAAATCAAGGTGTTGTCAGAGTTGTGTTCCTTCTGGAGGCTTCAGGGGAAGATCTGTTTCCTTGTAATTCTCACCTTCTAGTGGCCTTGTGCATTTATGGGCTAATAGCCCCTTCCTCCATATTCAAAGTGCATCATCCAACCTCTGCTTCCATTGTCCCACCTCCTTCTACCTTTGACCCTCTTGCTTCCCTCTTATAAGGACCTTTGTGATTATATTGGGCCTTCTTGGATAATTCAGGGTAAACTTTCTATTTCAAGGTCCCTAACTTAATCACATCAGCAAATTCTTTTACCCTGTAGGGTAACATTTCACAGATTTGGGGGATTAGGATGTAAACGTCTTTGGGAAGGCAGGGGCATTATTCTACCACAGAGGGAAAAATATTATTTGTACTTGGAAGTTATCTAGCACTGGTGATCTCTGGGTTTGGTAGGTATTTAAAAGTGATTCTTTCTCTGTTAGGAAGTTTCCACCATGTGTTCTTTGAGGACCACTAACCCCCGGCCCCGTTACTGAGAATCTGTCATTCACGGGTCCATTCTTGTGAGGAACAAATACAACTCTGCATCTAGCAGAGTCCCTAGTTGTTTGTTTGTTTCCTGCCAAGGTCTTCACAGTCGTCCTGGAGGCCCCTTTGGGCAGACTCTAAGTCAGCTCTAGGCGGGCTGTCTTACCTGGATGGCTTGTATCTTGTCCATGGAAAACATCCTCTGCTCTTAGAGTATAAGTTTTAGAATTCACAAAATAGGGTTTCGAGACATGGAGTATGACATAATAGAAAAAAATGGCTTTGGGTGGGGGCAGTCAGAATGTAACTGAAGCTCTGTTCTATCAGACAAAAGTGGTACAACCTTAGGTAAGTTACCTTTATGAGATAATTTCCTCCTATTTTAAAATGACAAAATAATAATGCTTATGAAAGCACCTAGCACATTTTAGGCTCATAATTGTCCTGAAAAAAATTTGCTACTATATTACCTTCACATGGACAATGCTTTGCCTAAGCAGAAAGAATTATCTGTTGAAGAATTATCATGACTTATTCAAGATTTAATTGCATCAGGATAAAATAAGCTTTCACATGGTTTAGATACAACAGATCTTTGCAAAGCTAAATGAGCTTACTGACCGCTGAACCTTTTAAATTAACTGAGTTTAACTTTCACATGACCAATTGTTTTTATGGCTTATATAATCATTGACCATTTTTTCAAAAGCATTTGAAATGACTGAGAAATAAAGGTTTCCAAAGTCTATGAAATAAGTAAAATCATATTAATTAGAATTAGAACATTTACGTTCTTCAAGGAAAAAAATGTTACTGGCTTGATCATTTCTGTCTACTCTGAGTTGAGAAAATGAATTCCCTCGGAATTTTGTCTCAGTTTTGCTAGCAAATATTGAACTACTTAGAAGCTACTCACCAGTCTTAAACCTTTAACTCACATCCCACATCTTAATCATCCCAAGCTGAAGGGATGATTAATATAAGAGCTCCTCCCTTCCTTTTCTTTACTTTCTTTCCCTAATTTTAAGCAAGAATCTCCATGACTGTCAGGTATTCGGTGTGTGTTTTTTAAGCTATACATTCTTTTGGTTACCAGACTTTTTAGCGATGATCAAATATTTGGGAAGCATTCTGAAAAACGAGGTCAACATGTTCACCTCAAATAGTTATTCAAACTTCAATAACAAAATTTAAAATATTGGGTTAATGACACACTACATGGATAGAGGAGACAGGATTAGTTGTAGAAATTAATTCCTATGAGATGTGAATTATAATCAGTTCCAAGATAATCCAGGTATCAGAGAAGCATATATATTCTCCACAGGGATTAATGTGCAATTCTGTGGAATCGAATGTAAACAAGGCAACATACCTCAAGAAGATCATAACTACGTTTTCAAATTTTACATCCTGTAGAGTATTTCTTTGTCATAAGGTTTCTTATTCTAAGTGATTACTTATTCATCTGGATCAGAGTAAACTCCTGGAGAAAGGGGCTACGGATTATTCATCTTTCAATGCCCAGTGGATAGCCCAGATCCTGGCCCTAGGGCAGACTCTTAATAAATGTTTATATGATTCATAATCATAAAAAAAGAAGAGCATAACTACTAAAAAATTAAGTGAGAAATTTGATTTATATACTGTTGTATATAATGATAAATCAGAAGAAATAGAGAGCTATGCAATCTGATCTTTCACATTTCTAGATCCTGGTAGTTGAAAGTCTAACCGTCCCTCTTCTGTACAGGATACTCTTAAAAGACTAGAGGTTTTTATGTTCTTAATTCAATGTTGTAGTTCTTAGATAATATTTCTTGCATGTTTTATATTGTATATGAAAGTATAATACGAAGCACACTTCAATGGACGATTTTAATAACTTACTCTCTTTTTTCTTGCGATGGAGCCAAGGGTCACTATTAACTTCATACTTAATTCTTATTACTTCATCATGTAATCTGTCACCCAGTCCATGGCAAAAAATGTTTCCTACATTTCCTGTTGTAATAGTATAATGATCTCAGGAATCACCACTCTCATTGGGCCCCACTATTTATTTTCTTAGTAACTTTTATTTTTTGTATCTACTATTAATTCAAAATAGAAAACACTTAAAATTTTATCATTTCTGTTCACGTTCTTATAGTATAGGTATTCAGAGGGAATACACAAAGCTCGTTTCCCTGAATTATTTAGGTACTAAATAATTAAATAAATAAATAAATTTAGTTTAATTTAATAAATTAATTAAAAACCAGATTTTTAAATTAAATTTATCAACATTATGTGCTAATTACCTTCAAATATCATGCGAATTATGGAATATGTACAGGAAAAAGACTAGCACAATCGAGAATCCCTTAGCTGATTTTTCAGCATGAGATCTTTTGTCACAAACTTTACCTAATCCCAATTCATTCCTTCCCTTGAAAGATCTGCCTTTCATCACTGGAGCTCAAACCCCAAACCCTATAAATATTCTCCCTTAAACTTTCCACTCTAAGACATGATTCAGACTCCGTCCATTTGTTATTCTTCCTATCTGCGGTTGAGTCTTCATTAACCTCATTTGATCACCATTTTCTCCTGGTGGTCCCTTGGGGAGTTGAGAGTAGAAATAAGGAAGTATCACCGTGTTGGAAATTATAGTCTCTTTTTCCAGAGGAATATTCTAACCAAATTATACTCTAATTTTTTTTTTTACAGTAAACATCTGCTGAGTCCCTGTATGTGCCTTTACATGTATTGCCTTCTAAAATCCTTACAAAACCCTCCTGAGGTTTGTAGTATGAGTATTTCTATTTTACTGAAGGAAACTGAGGCAAAAAGAAGTTAACTTTCCCAGAGTTACCACATAGTAAGCATCAGAGCCACTTAAAAATTTCTGGCCAGGCACAAAGGCTCTGGATTACTAGACGTAGCTTTGTGAGAAAAATGGCACTGACGGGCTCCAGCCAGACTCAGATTTCCCTGTGTCCCACGTCTCTTGCTGCAGCCTTAGACAGGGTTCTGCTTAAGGCTATCTATCGGGATTGGAAAGACGGGAAGACAGGTTCACACACCAGCCTCGTTCTCACTCACCATTGCATTTCCCTTCCTGTGCTGACTGGCTACAGACTTACCCCTTGAAAACTGGTGGGACTCGTCTCCAAGGAATATTCTCAATCACAATTCAAACAAAAATATCTCCTCCAAAAACTTAAAGCTTTATCATTTTTGTTCAGGTTTTCATAGTATAGATGGTCAAAGGGAAACAATACACAAATCTTGATTCCCTGAATTATTCAGGTTACAGATAGGAATACCAGATTTTTAAAATTAACCTTATCAACATTGGCATCTCTGTAGTGTAGAATTGTCAACCTGCCCATGATTAGTTTGTAAGAAGATAGGATTTGCCACACTGCCCTATGCTTACAATCTATTTAGCCCTCCGTTTTATTGCCAAAAAAGTCTCCAAGGGACAGACAACATATTTGATATACAGTCTTTAAAAAAATTTTGTTGCTATCAATTTTCTATTTATAAACTCACTGCTTGTGTAAATATTTTGTTGTGCTTTTTCCCAAAGATTTACTACTATTATTATTCATGTCCATTGGGGGAAGGAGAAAAAGAAAGAGATGAAATGCTCACATTTCAGCCCTTGGTAGTTCTTCAAAAAATTTAAAATACAATTTCCATATAATTGAACATTTCTGCTTTTGGTTATATACCCAAAAGAAGTAAAATCAAAGTCTAGAAGAGATATTTGTACACCGTGTTCGTAGCAGCATTACTCACAATAGCCAAAAGGTGAAAGCAGCCGAACTGCTCATTTACAGACGAAGGGATAAACAAAATGTGGTCTCCATCAATATTTACAAAGGACAATTACTTTAGCCTTCAAAAGGAAGAAAGCTCTGACACATGCTACAATATGGATCAACTTCGAGGATGCTTTGCTAAGTGAAATAAGCCAGTCACAAAAGATGAATACTGTGATTCTATTTATATGAGGTACCTAGAGTAGACAAAATCATAAAGACAGAAAGTAGATGGGTGGTTGCCAGGGGCTGGAGGGAGCAAAGAATGGGAAGACTGTAGTTTAATGGAAATGGAATTTGGGGTTTGCAAAATAAAGAGAGTTCTAGGGACTGGCTGTACAACAAAAACAAAGGTACTTAGTACTACTGAACTGCATACTTATAAGTGGTTTAGGTTGTAAATTTCATGTTACCACAATTTAAAAAAATTATCACTAAAAAAAAAAAAAAACAACCATGGTGCCAGGCTCATAGTAAGTGATCAAAAAAATTAGCCATTACAATTTGAATGTAATGATTCTCTTTAATGATTAATTATCTTTAATGATTAATACTACAAGGTTGAGGAGAGGCAGATATTTTGTTTATATTTTTCAACTGAATGAACTGAGAAGGGAGGTAGGATAGTTGAGCTCATACAGAACCAGTCCTAAATATTGGATGGACTAAGTGTGGCATAGGGAAAAAAGGCTTGAACTGTCATTTCAGAAGACATTCGTTCTAGTCTTGATCCTATTAATAACTGAGTGGGTGATCTGTAGCAATTCACTTTGCTTCTCTGAAATTGAGTTTCTTCAACTAAAATTTTGTTGTTAAAATGGATCATCTCTAGATTTCCTTGCCCACAAAAATACACATTCACAAATTGTGATTTAACTCCACTTGCTTCCTAGTGCCTTGCATACATGTACTCCTCGTCAACAAGTTTACAGTCAAGAAGCAAATTACTACTGCTACGGGCATACTGTTGACTACATATGAATCCTTGACATTTTATTTCATAATAATAGTACTTCCCTAAACAATAGTTCCAAATATGTGAGAAGTGATATGAATATAATGGGATACACAATATAAAATACAAAACTAGATCAATTTTAAGGCTTGAATGTTGGATTGGACCACCTGCCTACAGATCATTTAGCAGAGAACACAGGGAATAATTCTGCCAAGGTATAGCAAAGGAAATATTACACTTGTGAAAAAAAATTACCACATTCAAATAAGAGTATGTGGGTACAGATTCTTATATAGTCATTTACATTTTTTGAGAACACAGTATTTACAGTAATATCAGCCAAACCTGTCATCCAATCGCTGATGAAAATCTAAATATATTAAATGAGCTTCAAAAATCTCAATAGATATGTAACAAGGCCCTAGAAGATGTGATCTGCATTTGTAATATCTCATGAAAAAAAGGGGGTGAATACCCAAGTGACAGTAAATGAGTAAAATATGCATACACTTTCACCTGATAATTTCATATGAAAATTCATTTCATAGAAATAAAACTCCTAGTACATACGGATAAATGTTCAAGGATGTTTATTGCAGCACTGTTTATAGTGGTAAAAAATTATAGGGCTTCCCTGGTGGCGCAGTGGCTGAGAGTCTGCCTGCCGATGCAGGGGACACGGGTTCGTGCCCCAGTCCGGGAAGATCCCACATGCAGCTGAGCGGCTGGGCCCGTGAGCCATGGCCGCTGAGCCTGTGCATCCGGAGGCTGTGCTCCCCAACGGGAGAGGCCACAACAGTGAGGACCGCGTACCGCAAAAAAAAAAAAAAAAATTATAAACAGCTAGCATCCTCATCACTTAAGGAATGGAGAACTACATTCATACAATATAATGTCATGTAGTTGTTTAAAAAATGATGCATTAGTGTGGTCCATTTGTTACAATTGATGAGATGATGTTGGTACATTATTATTAACTAAAGTCCATAGTTTACATTAGTACCATGTTAATGCAAGATGTTAATAACAGGGGAAACTGTGTGTGTCTGAGGGAGTATGCGGGAAGTTTCTACTTTAGCTCCATTTTTCTGTAAATCTAAAACTGCCCTAAAAATTATATTAATTAAAAAAAATACACAAAGCAATGATAAAAAATTGAGTCAGATGCATATTTTCTGAGTTGAAAAAAGGATCTTTAATGCACTATTAAGTAAGAAAGCTGGTCAACGATTAGCATATATAAGTTGAGTTGTAAAAACAAATATCAACAAAAGCGCCCTATTTTTTTATTGTGATTATATGAAAAGGGTCAAATGAGTGAAATAATACACACTAGGCTACTGACCTGCTTATTTGGATGCAGTTATGTGTTGAGAGGATGGAGAAGAGAAAATGACTTTATAAAAATAGAAAAATATAAAGTTAAATGAAAGTGAAGAATATAATTTTTTTCTATTTTATCATTAAAACAAATACAACAAATACGAAACTGAATATTCATCATCCGCCATAACTATGGTAAACCTCTAAGCTCAGACTTCCATGATTTAATATGTAAAGGAAAGCTTTTGTAATACAGAAAAAAAACTTTCATATTTCAAAGAAACCTTTCAAGGCCATAATATCATTATAGATTCAAAAATTTATTTTGAGACTTGAAGTTATGACTTCCTTCTTTGTTCTGGGTGATATCTACAATCTGTGGGGACCTGCAGGGAAACTTAATCTATGAGAAATTGATTTAATATACCAGTTTAATGTTTTTCAAATATATTATTTTTGTCATTCAGGACAGACAATTATAAAACAAAGTTTTACTCTCCCCAATAAAAGTGAAATAAAATATTAAGAAAATAAATATAAGTTCTTCATTATGTTGTGTGCTAATAATCTATGAAAAACAAACATTTCTCAATGAAATTCTCAGAATGAAAGGTAAGTGGGTGATAATGATTTACTATCATCACAGAGGCCTTCCTCACCTTAACAGAGAAGTGGTTACCTGCTAGGGCTGGTTGCCGGCCCTCCAGGGTATAGAGGCAAGTACAATGGATTAGGGACGATAATGCTTCCTACCTCTATTTATATACATCTCTCAGCCCTAAATTTCTATAAGCTGACAATAAGACTCAGGTAGACCCAGTGCCACATGGGATATGAGGATGGGTTGATGAAGGGGGTTGGATGGCTGGGTGCAAAGAGGGAGTAGGCTCTTAGAAACAGGAAGAGAAGTCATCAGCTGTTGGAGAGTCAGCTAGTGTTTGGGGTTTAATCACCCCCCTCTCCCCATCTGAGATATTTATATATCAACTGTCAACTGATAGACATTAAAATATCATTGTTATGATTGGTAGAACTGGTTTTAGAGAATATGACTTGGATTAAAAGACAAATAGGCTTCCTTAAACTTTTTCATATTCCCTCAAATTGGAATAATTCCCAAATAGTCCTAGATCCTACGGCTCTCACCACAGAGGTAGACATCTTATAAAATAGGCAAAAAACGTATCTGCTGTGAGCAGGTTGCTCCAAAATAAAGGGACTGAACTACACATACAACTTATCCCAACCTCATAAGTCAGATAAGAAGGTAAAAGAGCGGCCTTAAGTGTAGATTTAATGGATAGGTCCTCAAGGGAATATGAGGATTGGGGACCAGGATTCCTTCAACAGTAAGTGTGTAATATCTCAAAGAGGTGATGGCTGTAATTATCTCACACTTTGCTCTCTAAAAGCAAATAAGTAAATAGGAGCTAGTAAGGGTGACTAATTATAAAAGGAACCTCTAAAATTTGTTGAATATATATATTATTCCAGCCTGCCAGTTCAGTATGATTTAATTCATTGCAATTTAATGCTCTCTATCAGCTACCACACCAGGCAGAAAAAATATAAAGATGAATGAAACATGCTCCCACCCCTCAAGGAATTTATAACTTGTATACCTTTTCTTAGCATTGTTACACAAGCTTCTCAAATCATTTGAAGGGCATTTTTTTAAAGTCTATCACTGTATAACTGTTTCTAAATTTTGGGTTTTCTGGGAACCATAGTCTGAAACACAGTGTAGCAGACGTTTTTTGCAGGGAAGTCAAATTGAAGTACAGGCCTAATAACAGCCTCTTCCAGGGAGCTCTGGAGTTAAAGTGGCACGGGGAGGGCTGGACAGTAATGGGTCACCCCCACTCCATCAGTCATTGAATGTGGGTCCCCTCGGGAAGGACATGCTTGTGGGTACGCTGACTCTCTTCAGATGAAGCTGGAAGCTGGAGACTACCCATTGACAAGTTCCCTGAAGCTGGGCACCATGTCCTTTCTTGAAGGAGATCTGAGTGTTATATCTCCATGTCCCTCACAATGTACGCCTGCACTGCTTGGAGTCACTTCTTATACATTTGGGGAGGAATTCCCCTAGGCATTTGGTGGGCCTCACTTCCCAAGAGAAAGAGGCAGGTGGGACCAACTACAGCTCTCTCCATTGCGGCTGACTTTGGGGTCACAACAAGTGATCATGGTCTCCTTCCTCTATTATCCATTCTAGATTTTTCTCAATTCAGTGAACAGCTTTGCTGGCCTCAGTGGCTTATCTGGTGTCAGGACTAAGACCATATCCCTGGCGGATCTGAAACTGTGGTTACGATCCTCAGACTGTGGCGCTACACTTGTCCATTTACCATCTCAGCATGGCCAGGGAGTGACAGGAAGTGCTCTAGTCGAAATCAAATATATTCCTCACTGCTTCCCTGCTTCAGAGAGCAGCCCTACCTCTTCCCAATAGTTAGGGTTAATTGCCAGCTACTATGCTGATTCTTCTTACTGCTGGTACTGACCTAAAATGCCCAGAGAGCAGCTAAAATTGATAGATCAATGGGGCTCTTTCTGTGTCCCCTGGAGGAAGTGTTAACTCTTTGGAACAATGAACTCTTAACTCTGCAGAGCCCAGAGTTGTGGGTATGAGAAGAACAAGTTCCCCAAGTGGATTATTGGAAGTGAGAGTTGGTAGGGCCGCTCCTGCTTCTATCCCTTGGTTCCTAACCACTGTATTCTTTTTTTTTTTTAATTATTAAAAATTTTTTATGTAGCAGGTTCTTATCAGTTATCCATTTTATACATAATAGTGTATACATGTCAATCCCAATCTCCCAATTCATCACAGTACCATCCCCCCACCACGTTCCCCCCTTGGTGATCATACGTTTGTTCTCTGCATCTGTGTCTCGATTCCTGCCCTGCAGACTGGTTCATCTGTACCATTTTTCTAGGTTCCACATACATGCGTTAATATACGATATTTGTTTTTCTCTTTCTGCTTACTTCACTCTGTATGACAGTCTCTAGATTCATCCACATCTCTACAAATGACCCAGTTTCATTCCGTTTTATGGCTGAGTAATATTCCATTGCATATATGTACCACATCTTCTTTATCCATTTGTCTGTCGATGGGCATTTAGGTTGCTTCCATGACCTGGCTATTAAAAACAGTGCTGCAATGAATATTGAGGTGCATGTGTCTTTTTGAATTATGGTTTTCTCTGGGTATATGCCCAGTAGTGGGACTGCTGGGTCATATGGTAATTTTATTTTTAGTTCTTTAAGGAACCTCCATACTGTTCTCCATAGTGGCTGTATCAATTTACATTCCCACCAACAGTGCAACAGGGGTCCCTTTTCTCCACACCCTCTCCAGCATTGTTGTTTGTAGATTTTCTGATGATGCCCATTCTAACTGGTGTGAGGTGATACCTCATTGTAGTTTTGATTTGCATTTCTCTAATAATTAGTGATGTTGAGCAGCTTTTCATGTGCTTCTTGGCCATCTGTATGTCTTCTTTGGAGAAATGTTTACTTAGGTCTTCTGCCCATTTTTGGATTGGGTTGTTTGTTTATTAAATATTGAGCTACATGAGCTGTTTATATATTTTGGAGATTAATCCTTTGTCCAGTGATTCGTTTGCAAATATTTTCTCCCATTCTGATAGTTGTCTTTTCGTCTTGTTTGTAGTTTCTTTGCTGTGCAAAAGCTTTTAAGTTTCATTAGGTCCCATTTCCTTATTTTTGTTTTTATTTCCATTACTCTAGGAGGTGGATCAAAAGAGAGTTTTATAGTGTCCAGTCTTACATTTAGGTCTCTAATCCATTTTGAGTCTATTTTTGTGTATGGTGTTAGGGAGTGTTCCAATTTCATTCTTTTACATGTAGCTGTCCAGTTTCCCCAGCATCGCTTATTGAAGAGACTGTCTTTTCTCGGTTGTATACCCTTGCCTCCTTTGTCATAGATTAGTTGACCATACGTGCATGGGTTTATCTCTGGGCATTCTATTCTGTTCCATTGATCTATATCTCTGTTTTCATGCCAGTACCATATTGCCTTGATTACTGTACCTTTGTAGTATAGTCTGAAGTCAGGGAGTCTGATTTTTACAGCTCCATTTTTTTCCCTCAAGACTGCTTCGGCTTTTTGGGGTCTTTTGTGTCTCCATACAAATTAAAAAATTTTTTTGTTCTAGTTCTTTAACAGATACCATTGGTAATTTGAAAGGGATTTCATTGAATCTGTAGATTGCTTTGGGTAGTACAGTCATTTTCACAATATTGATTCTTCCAATCCAAGAACATGGTATATCTCTCCATCTGTTTGTATCATCTTTAATTTCTTTCATCAGTGTCTTAAAGTTTTCTGCATACAGGTCTTTTGTCTCCTTAGATAGGTTTATTCCTAGGTATTTTTTCTTTTTGTTGACATGGTAAAGGGGAGTGTCTCCTTAATTTCTCTTTCACATTTTTCATCATTAGTGTATAGGAATGCAAGAGATTTCTGTGCATTAATTTTGTGTCCTGCAACTTTACCAAATTGATTGATTAGCTCTAGTAGTTTTCTGGTAGCACCTTTAGGATTCTCTATGTATAATATCATGTCATCTGCAAACAGTGACAGTTTTACTTCTTCTTTTCCAATTTGTATTCCTTTTAATTCTTTTTCTTCTCTGACGGCTGTGGCTAGGACTTCCAAAACTATGTTGAATAATAGTGGTGAGTGTGGACAGCCTTGTCTTGTTTCTGATCTTAGAGGAAATGGTTTCAGTTTTCCACCATTGAGAATGATGTTTGTTGTGGGTTTGTCATATATGGCCTTTATTATGCTGAGATAGGTTCCCTCTATGCCCACTTTCTGTAGTTTTTATCATAAATGGGTGTTGAATTTTTTCAAAAGCTTTTTCTGCATCTAGTGAGATGATCATATAGTTTTTATTCTTCAGTTTGTTAATATGGTGTATCACATTGATTGATTTGCATATACTGAAGAATCCTTTCATCCCTGGGATAAATCCCACTTGATCATGGTGTATGAATCTTTTAATATGTTGGATTCTGTTTGCTAGTATTTTGCTGAGGACTTTTGCATCTATATTCATCAGTGATATTGGTCTGTAATTTTCTTTTTTGTAGTATCTTTGTCTGGTTTTAGTATCAGGGTGATGGTGGCCTCATAGAATGAGTTTGAGAGTGTTCCTTCCTCTGCAATTTTTTGGAAGAGTTTGAGAAGGATGGGTGTTAGCTCTTCTCTGAATGTTTGATAGAATTCACCTGTGAAGCCATCTGGACCTGGACTTTGTTTATTGGAAGATTTTTAATCACAGTCTCAATTTCAATGCTTGTGATTGGTCTGTTCATATTTTCTATTTCTTCCTGGTTCAATCTTGGAAGGTTATACCTTTCTAAGAATTTGTCCAGTTTTTTCAGGTTGTCCATTTTATTGGCATAGAGTTGCTTGTAGTAGTCTCTTAGGATGCTTTGTATTTCTGTGGTGTCTGTTGTAACTTCTCCTTTGTCATTTCTAATTTTATTGATTTGAGTCCTCTCCCTCTTTTTCTTGATGAGTCTGGCTAATGGTTTAGCAATTTTGTTTATCTTCTCAAAGAACCAGGTTTTAGTTTTATTTATCTTTGCTATTGTTTTCTTTGTTTCTATTTCATTAATTTCTGCTCTGATCTTTATGATTGCTTTCCTTCTGCTAACTTTGGGTTTTGTTTGTTCTTTCTTTATTTCCTTTAGGTGTAATGTTAGATTGTTTATTTGACATTTTTCTGGTTTCTTGAGGTAGGCTTGTATAGCTATAAACTTCCCTCTTATTTTGCTGCATCCCATAGGTTTTGGATCGTCATGTTTCCATTGTCATTTGTCTCCAGGTATTTTTTGATTTCCTCTTTGATTTTTTCAGTGATCTCTTGGTTATTTAGTAAGTTATTGTATGGCTTCCATGTGTTTGAGCTTTTTATGTCTTTTTTTCCCTGTAATTGATTTCTAATCTCATAGCGTTGTGGTCTGAAAAGATGCTTGATATGATTTCAATTTTCTTAAATTTAGTGAGGCTTGATTTGTGACCCAAGATGTGATCTATCCTGGAGAATGTTCTGTGCACACTTGAGAAGAAAGTGTAATCTGCTGTTTTTGGATGGAATGTCCTATATATATGAAACAAATCTATGTGGTCTATTTTGTCATTTAAATCTTGTGTTTCCTTAGTAATTTTCTGTTTGGATGATCTGTCCATTTGTGTAAGGGAAGTGTTAAAGTCCCCCAGTATTATTGTGTTACTGTCAATTTTCTCTTTTAGAGCAGTTAGCAGTTGCCTTATGTATTGAGGTGTTCTTATGTTGGGAGCATGTATGTTTATAATTGTTAGATCTTCTGCTTGGATTGATCCCTTCACCATTATGTAGTGTCCTTCCTTGTCTCTTGTAACCTTCTTTATTTTAAAATCTATTTTATCTGATATGTGTATTGCTACTCCAGCTTTCTTTTGATTTCCATTTGCATGGAATATCTTTTTCCATCCCCTCACTTTCAGTCTGTATGTGTCCCCAGGTCTGAAATGGCTCTCTTGTAGACAGCATATATATGGGTCTTGTTTTTGTATTCATTCAGCGAGCCTGTGTCTTTTGGTTGGAGCATTTAATCCATTCATGTTTAAGGTAATTATCGATATGTATGTTCCTGTTACCATTTTCTTAATTGTTTTGGGTTTGTTTTTGCAGGTCGTTTTCTTCTCTTGTGTTTCCCACTTAGAGACGTTCCTTTAGCATTTGTTGTAGAGCTGGTTTGGTGCTGCTGAATTCTCTTAGCTTTTGCTTGTCTGTAAAGCTTTTGATTTCTCCCTCGAATCTGAATGAGATCCTTGCTGGGTAGAGTAATCTTGGTTGTAGGTTCTTCCCTTCCATCACTTTAAATATGTCCTGCCACACCCTTCTGGCTTGTAGAGTTTCTGCTGAGAAATCAGCTGTTAACCTTATGGGAGTTCCCTTGTATGTTATTTGTCATTTTTCCCTTGCTGCTTTCAATAATTTTTCTTTGTCTTTAATTTTTACCAATTTGATTACTATGTATCTCAGCGTGTTTCTCCTTGGGTTTACCCTGTATGGGAGTCTCTGTGCTTCCTGGACCTGAGTGGCTATTTCCTTTTTCATGTTAGGAAACTTTTCTACTATAATCTCTTCAAATATTTTCTCAGGTCCTTTCTCTCTCTCTTCTCCTTCTGGGACCCCTATAATGCGAATGTTGTTACATTTAATGTTGTCCCAGTGGTCTCTTAGGCTGTCTTCGTTTCTCTTCATTCTTTTTCTTTATTCTGTTCCATGGCAGTTAATTCCACCATTCTGTCTTCCAGGTCCCTTATCCATTCTTCTGCCTCAGTTACTCTGCTATTGATTCCTTCTAGTGTAGTTTTAATTTCAGTTATTGTTATTATTCATCTGTGTTTGTTTGTTCTTTAATTCTTCTAGGTCTTTGTTAAACATTTCTTGCATCATCTCGATCTTTGCCTCCATTCTTTTTCCGAGGTCCTGGATCATCTTCACTATCATTATTCTGAATTCTTTTTCTGGAAGGTTGCCTATCTCCACTTCATTTAATTGTTTTTCTGGGGTTTTATCTTGTTCCTTCATCTGGTACATTGCCCTCTGCCTTTTCATCTTGTCTGTCTTTCTGTGAATGTGGTTTTTGTTCCACAGGCTGCAGGATTGTATTTCTTCTTGCTTCTGCTGTCTTCCCTCTGGTGGATGAGGCTATCTAAGAGGCTTGAGCAAGTTTCCTGTGGGAGGGACTGGTCACCACTGTATTCTTCTTGTTGGGCCACAGAACCATTTCAGTTATTTGATTCAATGTAGATACTGTGTCCTAGAGTATGTAAGCACCATCCTCAAAAAGAATTATATCTGAGCTGATGCTTCAGCTGTGCCTTCGGGAAGTTGTTCCAGCATTCAGTGAGGCCAGCAGCTTGTGGATGGCATGATATGTGACAGGATTAGTGGATGCTATGTCATGGACCTACTCCCCAGTATTCTTGACTGTAATGTGAGCTGCCTGGTCTGTTGTGATGGTATGTGGGATTCCATACTAGAGGGTCAAATCTTTTATAAGCTCTTGGGTAGTGCTGCTGGTTGTAACTGTAGTCAAGAAAGAAAAATCCATACCCAGAATATGTATCTATTTCTACCAAAACAAACAGCTGGCCTGTGCACTAGTGATTAATGATGCAGCTAGTTGGTCTCCTTGAGGAATGGTGCCATATTTTTTTTTGTATGTATGTATGTATGTGTGTGTATGTGCATGTGCGTGTTCTTCATTTTAATTTAATTTTATTGTAATAAGAAACAACATAAAGTATATCCTCTTAACTAATGTTAAGTGTACAATACATTACTGTTGACTATACCTACTGATCTCTATAGCTTCTTTAGCTTACTTAGCTGAAACTTTATGCTCTTGATTAATAACTCCCCATTTCCCCTCCCCCAGCCCCTGGTGACCACCATTCCAGTCTTCGATTTTATGAATTTAACTATTTTAGGTAACACATATAAGTGCAATCATGCAATACTTGTTTTTCTGTGTCAGGCTTCTATCACTTAACATAATATCCATGTTGTCACCTATTGTAACATTTCCTTCTTTTTAAAGACTGAATAGCATTCCATTGTGTGTTTATATCACATTTTCTTTATCCACTCATTTGTCAATGGACATTTATATTGTTTCTACATCATAGCTATTGTGAATATGGGGGTGCTAATAGCTCTAAAGATACTGATTTCAGTTCCTTTGGCTATATACCCAAAGTAGTAAGATTGCTGGATCATATGGTAGCTCTATTTTTAACTTTTTGAGGAACCACTGTACTGTTTTCCATAGTGGCTACAGGAATGGTGTCATATTGGAGGTTCAATGTTGTTCCCTACTGAGAATAGTATTAGTTCTCCCCTCTTATTGGCAGGTTGGAGGTTCAGTGATAGCACTAGTTATATCATATTTGGTCCATCTTTGCCACTGTGACCATTTTTTTAATGTGCCTATCATGTCAGCACTGGAGTAGCTAATAATAGATGCTGGCTTATATCAGCTGATAAATCATTTTGTGTACTTGGTGGTTTGGTGCCTCTTCTGTGATGGTTGATCTCTTGTGCATGTTAATATACGCTACAAAAATCTCCATATTTAGTCTCCTCTGGTAGATCTAGCCACATAGTCTGTTCTAATCTTTCTCTCCTCCAGGCCCTTGACTAGCTAGTTAAATCATTCTTTACTGCTCATGAGTCCTTTCCTTGGATGTGATTATTTTTCTGAGTTGGTACCTTTACCAAGAGTAGGGAGGATAGTGTTATGAGCTTTCACTTGGCTTCTTCCATTGTGATACCTCTTGCTTCCCAGGCCAAGGCCTAAAAGTGGGGGTTCTTTCAACTTCCAAGTATGTCTGTGGCAATTATCACTCAGGCCTAAACAGGGAATCTGTGGCGCATTTCTGTGTCTATCACACATACAACACATGATGCTCTGAAGTCAGTGGGTACTGTGTTGATTTGAGAAATTGTATTTTGTCACACATTTATTATGGCTCTAATAAAGGAAATAAACTAAGTTTCTGATAATTCCATGTTGCAATTGATTTCTGGTTTTACTGCTTTCTTATTTTTCTTCATCAATGGGATTGAAATGGTCTTTGTCGCTCCTAGAAAAACTGTTTAGTCAGGAACCAGACCCTAAGTTATCAACAATAATTTTTTTAAAGAGCAGGCATGGCACAATGGTTAAGAATCCACCTGCCAATGAAGGGGATGCAGGTTCCACCCCTTCCCAGGAAGATCTCACATGCCACGGAGCAGCTAAGCCTGTGCACCACAACTACTGAGCCTACTCTCTGGAGCCTATGAGCCACAACTACTAAGCCTGAGTGCTACAACTACTGAAGGCTGCACACCTAGACCCAATGCTCCACAACAAGAGAAGCCACAATAATGAGAAGCCCACACACCACAATGAAGAGTAGCCCCCACTCGTTGCAACTAGAGAAAGCCCTTGTGCAGCAACGAAGACCCAACACAGCTAAAAATTAAAACAAATAAATTAATTAATGTTTAAAAATTCATTTAAAAAGCAGACATAATTACATAGTCCTTCAGCTCTAAATATTTCAATAACTTCTTACTGTTTCCAGAATAATCAAATAGGCAATCATTGTAATAGATCAAATGAGAAAATTTCAATTTATGAGCTAGTGCTAAATTTATGAAAGTTAAATGTATGAACTAATTTGTGTATTAGAAGAGAAATTTTCAAAAACATTTTGGAAATGAATTATGCAGACTCTTATAACCAATGTTGTATGATACATGAGGGGGAGAGAAATTTGAGGAGGATGCTGAGATTTCTAGCTTGAGCTAAGTCAATGGTAACTCCATTCTCCATGAAAGAGAATAAAGCAGGTATAAAAGTTGTTTATGCTTAGATGTTAATCCCTTCTATTGGATGCTAATCTATTTGATAAATACACTAATTCATCTTTTTACTCCTTACAGTATTTAATATACTGCTTGTAATATTAGTCTCAAACCAGTATTTGATTTATGAGTGGATAAATGTGGACTACCAAAATCTTATCTACAGACCACAAATCTTCTGAGGTTATTTGAGAAACCAGTCAGAGCAAAAAGGCTGTTTTAAAAAATCCTGACATTCAGATACACATGTAGGGAATCCATATTATATCACTGACACGAAGGCAAAAATGATTATTTCTCCTTCTTTTAGACTCCACATTGACCAGACTAGGACTTCTGTTTTCTTTCAAGACTATTCTTTTTTTTTTTTTTTAACATCTTTAGTGGAGTATAATTGCTTTACAATGTTGTGTTAGTTTCCACTGTATAACAAAGTGAATCAGCTGTACGTATACATATATCCCCATATCCTCTCCCTCTTGCATCAAGACTATTCTTCATGTTGATGTGAATAAGTAGGGAGCCCTGGGGTGGGAAAGGGAGATTTGTTCACCGGCCACATCAATTGTGCTAAAAAAAAGTGTAAAAGTCTCATAGGATTGTGAGTTAAAATGCAATTTCAAGGTCTTCGTTCTTTAAACTTCAGTTGAGTATAACTACTTAGTTTGCCTCATGGGCAGGGTCAGTCTTTTCCACTTCATATTTGGGGTAGTGAAGTAAATGATAAAGGGAGGATGTAAAATTCTAGCTAGAAGTGGTGACAGGTCCAAGAGTGGTGATTTTGAAAACTAAAGTGGAAAGTAAAACAAAAACCTATTTGCCTTGTTTGGACTCCAAAGAGCATCCAAGGTCAAAGGAGATATCACATTAATAGGCTGTGAAAAAGGCAACTGCCATCCTTGGTATATGTCCAACTCAGAGCCCAGGTGGCCTGGCTCCTTGTTTGTGGGACTGACAAGGTATCTGGCACTGAAAAGACATCATAGAGGAAGAACAAAACCCTGCCCTGGGAAATGGCATCACTGAGGAGCACTAATTCACTTAGCCTGGGACGACTAGGTCTTTTTGTTTGCACAAGCATATGGGTAGTATTACTGGAGTAGCTGATTTGCTCTACTGCATCTGTTGCTAATACAAATAGAACCTCTCAAGCTGCCTTATTTATACCTTCTGTTTGCATGACCAAGAGAATGATTTTCAGTCTGGTCGTGGCACATCTCATAGCAACACATGGCTGTTATTGTAAATAGGTTAGTTTAACTTACTGTCTCCCCCACATGTGAGGAACAGTTTGCTGCCTATGCAAACAGAGCTATAGGCTTGGATGGAGATTCCAGAGGCTTAAGTGAACTGTAACAAAGGGAACTGGGGAACAACTGCCAAAGAGAGAAAAAATTACAGACAAGGCAGAATGGATCAAAGCAAAGGGAGGACAATTATACCAAAACATCTCCTTAAATGCCACGAATAAGTACATAAGAAATCGGGTAAACTGGTGCAATGAACCTTACAAGTGGCAAATAGATTATTATGCCACTATGTTATTGGTAACATTACTACAAAAATAGTAATAACGACCAGCATTTTTGTTGCTGTTTTACAGTTTACAAAGCAGAGCAAATAAGAAACCTGTATGGCAGTCACTAGGGAGAACAGTATGGAGGGTCCTTAAAAAACTAAAAATAGAGTTACCATATGATCCATCAATCCCACTCCTGGGCAAATATCCAGAAAAGGCAAAAACTCTAATTCAAAAAGATACATGCACCCCAATGTTCACTGCAGCACTATTTACAATAACCAAGACATGGAAGCAAACTAAATGTCCATTGACAGATGAATGGATAAAGAAGATGTGGTGTATATATATATATATATATAATGGAATACTACTTAGCCATAAAGAAGAATGAAATAATGCCATTTGCAACAACATGGATGGACCTAGAGATTACCATACTAAATGAAATAAGTCAGACAGACAAGACAAATATCATATGATATCACTTATATGTGGAATCTAAAAAAAAATGATACAAATGTACTTATTTACAAAACAGAAATAGACTCACAGACATAGAAAACAAATTTATGATTACCAAAGGAGAAGGGGTGGGAGGGATAAATTAGGAGTTTGGGATTAACAGATATACACTACTATATATAAGATAGGTAAGCAACAAGGACTTACTGTATAGCACAGGGAACTATATTTGATATCTTGATACAACCTATAATGGAAAAGAATCTGAAAAAGAATATATATAGCTGAATCACTTTGCTGTACACCTGAAACTAACACAACATTGTAAATCAACTGTACTAAAAAAAAGAAAACAGTATGAAAATATTACATTTTGAATTTATATATTGAAAATAAACTGTTCATTGAGGAATATCTAAATTCTCAAAGCTAGTTAAGGACTGAGTCAGCCCTGCAACCGAAAGCCTCCTTATACTTTGCCTGTTTTTTCCAGAGGCCCAATTCTTCTTCTTCTTTATTTTTTTTTTGCGGTACAGGGGTCTCTCACTGTTGTGGCCTGTCCCGTTGCGGAGCACAGGCACCGGACGCGCAGGCTCAGCGGCCATGGCTCACGGGCCTAGCCGCTCCGCGGCATGTGGGATATTCCTGGACCATGGCACGAACCCATGTCCCCTGCATTGGCAGGTGGACTCTCAACCACTGCGCCACCAGGGAAGCCCAGAGGCCCAATTCTAGCACTTAAAATAAAAGTCAAGCAAAATAAGCTAAAATATTAACAATAAAATAGTCTCATCATCTCATTATGCCTGCACTGCTCATTCCTCTCTGTATTTTCATCAAGAATATATAAAGATTGCATATGTCATGGCATGTACTTATACGAAGACTATCAAGCTCATTTCACCACTGGGTGCATGGGTCCAGGTAATATCAAGTCTCAGAACACATAGAAAAGATAATCAGTGTGTAATTGTAACATCTTGGAAGTTGAGGCACTTGTCTTCTCCATAACGATCTACTAGATTTGGGGAAGAGGCAATGGTATCAAAAGTTATCTCCAGAGGGTGCAGTCAAGATGGCAGACTAGGAGGACGCAGAATTTTTGTCTCCACAGAACTAGGGCACCTACCAGGCACTGGTGGGGGACCACGGACGCCTAAGGGGATGGGAGGAACCCCACCACCACCATTGACTGGGTAGGATGTGTTGTGTGGAGGGAGTGAAGGGAGAGCAGAAGTGGAGGTGAGATGGGACTGGCACTGCTGAGGGGAGGCTGGGGGAGAGGAAGGGATCTCATGCCCAAAGGGGGAAATTGGGGGACCATTGGGAGGGAAGAGGATCAGAAGGGAGCATTGCCAGGTTTCCCCTGCCCACTTGGGCCCCCAGAAGCCTGCTGAGATCACAGGCCTGATCCTCTGCCCACCTAGGCCTCCTCCAGCTGCGCAGGTCCTGAGGTAGTGGGAGGGAAGGAAGGGGGAGCAAAAATAAAGTCCAGACCTCTGGGCCCAGCACCCCTGACAGGTGGCTGGGGGAGGGGAGGAGTTCCTACACCCAGCAGGACCCATCCACGGTTAGGGGTCCAGACAGGATGGGGGAGACCCTTGGGAAGATGTGGGGGGATGCGGAGGAACAGAGGGGAATGCAGCCTGTCCACTTAGGCACTGGGAAGCCTGTTGGGCTCCTGGGCCTAATCCTCTTCCCTTGGAGCCTCCCTCCTGCTGTGTAGAGCCCAAGCTCCGCCCCTACACCCCCACCCAGGGCCCTACCTCTACACTCGGAGACCCCCTCTGAGACCCCCTCCAACACACTGGGCCTAAACCCCACCCACACACCCTCACTCAGGGCCCTACCTCCAAACTCCGGAACTCCACACTCCAGAGGCCCTCCTTTCCACATGCTGCCTCTCCCCTTCCAGGCAGGTCCTAAGCAGAGGCCCTGCCCCACTCTTGAATGTTGACCCACCTAAGTTCCTTCCCCAGGACCTTTTCCGGTCCTGAGTCTAGGCCCCACCCCACAGTCAAACGTCACCCGCCCCACATGCCTAGGTTCTGCCCTGCCCTAAACCCTGCCCCTGCCTAAGTTCCATCACCACCTAAACTCCGCCCCTAAAGCCAAAGCTTTTTTTTCTTTTTCTTTTCTTTTCTTTTTCCCTCTTTTAGATTGGGGTTCTGTTTTATCTTGTTGACTCATTGTTGTTCATTCATTTATATTTTTATTTTTCCTAATAAATCTTTTATTTTTCTAATTTTATTTTACTCTTTATACTTTGCTATTATTCTCTCCTTTTGGCTTGTTTCTCCCGCATCCTTTTTTTTTTTTCTGTTGTGGTTTTATATTAACTTGTTGCAGTTGTTTTAATTATAGTTTTCCTAATATATTTTTATCTTTCTAATTTTATTTTGTTTTTTATTCTTTGACATTGTACTGCTCCTTTTTTTCGTTCATTCTTTCTTTTGTTTTTTTTTTGATTTGCCATGCCACGCAGCTTGCAGGGTCTTGGTCCCCAGGCAGGAGGTCAGGCCCAAACTCCTGTGGTGGGAGCTCTGAGTCCAAACCGCTGGACTAACAGAGAACCTAAGAACCCAGGGAATATTAATTGGAGTGAGACCTCCTGGAAGTCCTCATCTCAGCACCAAGACCCAGCTCTATCCAACTGCCTGAAAACTCCAGTGCTGGATGCCTTAATCCAAACAACCAGTAAGACAGGAATACAGCCCCACCCATCAAAAGAAAAAAAAAAAAAGAAATAACAAAAATATATGTTACAGACAAAGGAGCAAGGGAAAAACCCACAAGACCAAACAAATGAAGACAAAATCGGCAGCCTACCTGAAAAAGAATCGAGAGTAATGGTAGTAAAGATGATCCACAATCTTGGATCAGATGTAGAAAATACAAGAAACATTTAACAAGGATCTAGAAGAACTAAAGAGCAAACAAACAGTAATGAACAACACAATAACTGAAATTAAAAATACTCTAGAAGGAATCAATAGGAGAATAACTGAGGGAGAAGAACGGATAAGTAAGCTGGAATATGAAATGGTGGAAATAAATGCCAGGGAGCAGAATAAAGTAAAAAGAATGAAAAGAATTGAGGACAGTCTCAGAGACCTCTGGGACGACATTAAATGCACCAACATTCGAATTATAGGAGTCCCAGAAGAAGAAGAGAAAAGAAAGGTTCTGAGAAAATATTTGACAATATTACAGTTGAAAACTTCCATAACATGGGAAAGGAAACAGTCAATCAAGTCCAAGAAGCACAGAGAGTACCATACAGGATAAACCGAAAGAGAAACATGCAGAGACACATATTAATCAAACTATTGAAAATTAAATACAAAGAAAGAATATTAAAAGCGGCAAGGGAAAAACAACAAATAACAAACAAGGGAATCCCCATAAGGTTAAGAGCTGATCTTTCAGCAGAAACCCTGCAAGGAAGAAGGGAGTGGCAGGAAAGTGATGAAAAAGGGAAAAACCTACAACCAAGATTACTCTATCCAGCAAGGACCTCATTCAGATTCAACAGACAAATTGAAACCATTACAGACAAGGAAAAGTTAAGAGAATTCAGGACCACCAAACCAGCTTTACAACAAATGCTAAAGGAAATTCTCTAGGCAGGAAACACAAGAGAAGGAAAAGACAAACAAAAACAAACCAAAACAATTAAGAAAATGGTAATAGGAATATACATATTGATAATTACCTTAAATGTAAATGGATTAAATACTCCAACCAAAAGACATAGACTGGCTAAATGGATACAAAAACAAGACCCATATATATGCTGTCTACAAGGGACCCACTTCAGACCTAGGGACACATACAGACTGAAAGTGAGGGAATGGAAAAAGATATTCCATGAAAAGGAAATCAAAAGAAAGCTAGAGTAGCAATTCTGGTATCAGAAAAAAATAGACTTTAAAATAAAGACTATTACAAGAGAAAAAGAAGGACACTACATAATGATCAAGGGATCAATCCAAGAAAAAGATATAACAATGGTAAATGTTTATGCAACCAACATAGGAGCATATCAATACATAAGGCAAATGCTAACATCCATAAAATAGGAAATCGACAGTAACAAAATCATAGTAGGGGACTTTAACACCCCACTTTCACCAAAGGACAGATCATCCAGACAGAAAACTAATAAGGAAACACAAGCTTTAAATGACACATTAAACAGGATGGATTTAATTGATATTTATAGGACATTCCATCCAAAAACATCAGAATACACTTTCTTCTCAAGTGTTCAAGGAACAGTCTCCACGATAGACCATATCTTGGGTCACAAATCGAGCCTTGGTAAATTTAAGAAAATTGAAATCACATCAAGTATCTTTTCCAACCACAACGCTATGAGACTAGATACCAAGTACAGGAAAAAAAACTGTAAAAAATACAAACACATGGAGGCTAAACAATATGCTATTAAATAACCAAAAGATCACTGAAGAAATCAAAAAATACCTAGAAACAAATGACAATGAAAATGTGATGATCCAAAACCTATGGGATGCAGCAAAAGGAGTTCTATGAGGGAAGTTCATAGCAATACAATCCTACCTCAAGAAATAAGAAAAATCTCAAATAAACAACTTAAACTTATACCTAAAGCAATTAGAGAAAGAAGAACAAAACTCCCCAGAATTAGCAGAAGGAAACAAATCATAATGACTAGATCAGAAATAAATGAAAAAGAAATGAAGAAAACAATAGGAAAGATCAATAAAACTAAAAGCTGGTTCTTTGAGAAGATAAACAAAATTGATAAATCTTTAGCCAGACTCATCAAGAAAAAAAGGGAGAGGACTCAAACCAACAGAATTAGAAATGAAAAAGGATTGGTAACAACTGACACTGCAGAAATACAAAGGATCATGAGAGAGTAATACAAGCAACTATATGCCAGTAAAATGGACAACTTGGAAGAAATGGACAAATTCTTAGAAAAGCACAAATTTCCAAGAATGAACCAGGAAGAAACAGAAAATATGAACAGGCCAATCACAAGCATTGAAATTGAGACTGTGATTAAAAATCTTCCAACAAACAAACGTCCAGGACCAGATGGCTTCACAGGTGAATTCTATCAAACTTTTAGAGAAGCGCTAACACCTATCCTTCTCAAACTCTTCCAAAATACAGCAGAGAGAAGAACACTCCCAAACTCATTCTGTGAGGCCACAATTACCCTGATACCAAAACCAGAAAAAAAGTCACAAAAAAGAAAACTACAGGCCTATATCACTGATGAACATAGATGCAAAAGTCCTCAACAAAATACTAGCAAACAGAATCCAACAGCACATTAAAAGGACCAGACACCAGGATCAAGTGGAATTTATCACAGGAATGCAAATATTCTTCAATATATGCAAATCAATCAATGTGATACACCATATTAACAAATTGAAGGATAAAAACCATATGATAATCTCAATAAATGCAGAAAAAGCTTTTGACAAATTTCAACACCAATTTATGATAAAAACGCTCCAGAAAGTTAGGCATAGAGGGAACCTACCACACATAATAAAGGCCATATATGACAAACCCACAGCCAACATCATTCTCAGTGGTGAAAAACTGAAACCATTTCCTCTAAGATCAGGAGCAAGACAAGGTTGACCACTCTCACCACTATTATTTAACATGCTTTTGGAAGTTTTAGCTACAGCAATCAGAAAAGAAAAAGAAATACAGGAATCCAGATCAGAAAAGAAGAAGTAAAACTGTCACTGTTTGCAGATGACATGATACTATACATAGAGAATCTTAAGGCTGCTACCAGAAAACTACTAGAGCTAATCAATGAATATGGTAGAGTAGCAACATACAAAATTAATGCACAGAAATCTCTTGCATTCCGATACACTAATGATGGAAAATCTGAAAGAGAAATTAAGGAAACACTCTCATTTACCATTGTAACAAAAAGAATAAAATACCTAGGAATAAACCTACTTAAGGAGACAAAAGACCTGTATGCAGAAAATTATAAGACACTGATGAAAGAAATTAAAGATGATACAAACAGATGGAGAGATATACCATGTTTTTGGATTGGAAGAATCAACTTTGTGAAAATGACTATACTACCCAAAGCAATCTACAGATTCAATGAAATCCCTTTCAAACTACCAATGGCATTTTTCACAGAAGTAGAACAAAAAGTTTCACAATTTGTATGGAAGCACAAAAGACCCCAAATAGCCAAAGCAATGTTGAGAAAGAAAAATGGAGCTGGAGGAACCAGGCTCCCTGACTTCAGACTATACTACAAAGCTGCAGTAATCAAGACAGTATGGTACTTGCACAAAAACAGAAATATAGATCAATGGAAAAGGATAGAAAGCCCAGAGATAAACCCATGCACGTTTGGTCACCTTATCTTTGAGAAAGGAGGCAAGAGTATACAATGGAGAAAAGACAGCCTCTTCAATGAGTGGTGCTCGGAAAACTGAACAGCTACATGTAAAAGAATGAAATTAGAAGACTCCCTAACACCATACACAAAAATAAACTCAAAATGGATTAAAGACCTAAATGTAGGGCTTCCCTGGTGGTTCAGTGGTTAAAAATCTGCCTGCCAATTCAGGGGACACGGGTTCGAGCCCTGGTTAGGGAAGATCCCTCATGCCACAGAGCAACTAAGCCTATGTGCCACAACTACTGAGCCTGCGCTCTTGAGTCTGCAAGCTACAACTACTGAGCCCACGTGCCACAACTACTGAAGCCCACATGTCTAGAGCCCATGCTCTGCGACAAGTGAAGCTACTGCAATGGGATGCTCACACACCACAACGAAGAGTAGCCCCTGCTTGCTGCAACTAGAGAAAGCCCGCGCAAAGCAACAAAGACCTAATGCAGCCAAAAATGAATAAATAAATAAGTTAATTAATTTTTAAAAAGACTTAAATGTAAGGCCAGACCCTATAAAACTCTTAGAGGAAAACATAGGCAGAACACTCTATAACATAAATCACAGCAAGATACTTTTTGACCCACCTCTTAGAGAAATGGAAATAAAAACAAAAATAAACAAATGGGACTTAATGAAACTTAAAAGCTTTTGCACAGCAAAGGAAACCATAAACAAGATGAAAAGACAACCCTCAGAATGGGAGAAAATATTCCCAAATGAAACAACTGACAAAGGATTAATCTCCAAAATATACAAGCAGCTCATGCAGCTGAATATCAAAAAAACCAACAACCCAATCACAAAATGGGCAGAAGACCTAAATAGACATTTCTCCAAAGAAGATATACAGATTGCCAACAAACACATGAAAGGATCCTCAACATCACTAATCATTAGAGAAATGCAAATCAAAACTACAATGAGGTATCACCTCACACTGGTCAAAATGGCCATCATCAAAAATCTAGAAACAATAAATGCTGGAGAGGGTGTGGAGAAAAGGGAACCCTCTTGCACTGTTGGTGGGAATGTAAATTGATACAGCCACTATGGAGAACACTATGGAGGTTCCTTAAAAAACTAAAAATAGAACTACCATATGACCCAGCACTCCCATTACTGGGCATATACCCTGAGAAATCCATAACTGAAAAAGACGACAATGGACCACATTGGACCACAATGTTCATTGCAGCTCTATTTACAATAGCTAGGATATGTAAGCAACCTAAGTGTCCATCAACAGATGAATGGATAAAGAAGATGTGGCACATATATACAGTGGAATGTTACTCAGCCATAAAAAGAAATAAAATTGAGTTATTTGTAAGGAGGGGGATGGACCTAGAGTCTGTCATACAGAGTGAAGTAAGTCAGAAAGAGAAAAAGAAATACAGTATGCTAACACATATATTTGGAATCCAGAAAAATATATATGGTTCTGATGAACCTAGGGGCAGGACAGGAATAAAGACGTAGAGAACAGACTTGAGGATGTGGGGAGGGGGAAGGGTAAGCTGGTATGAAGTGAGAGAGTAGCACTGACATATATACACTACCAAATGTGAAATAGATAGCTAGTGGGAAGCAGCTGCATAGCACATGGAGATCAGCTCAGTGCTTTGCGACCACCTAGAGGGGTGGGATAGGGAGGGTGGGAAGGAGACACAAAAGGGAGGGGATATGGGGATATACGTATGCATATAGCTGATTCACTTTGTTATACAGCAGAAACTAACATAACACTGTAAAGCAATTATACTCCAATAAAGATGTTAAAAAAACATTCATCTCCACCACCACTTGTTTGACTGTGAGTTGAATGGAAGAAGAAACAGTTTTTACGAAGCAAAATAATCAGAAAACAATAAGTTTTTAAAATGTTGAGGCACAATGTATCAAACAGGAAGGCATGGAAAGAAAAATCAGCTAGTCATTTAACTATCTCTCATCCTACTGCCTCATTATCCTGCCCTTATTTTCTTCATTTATTTCTCTTTTCACTGCTTTTTCCTTCCCTGCCTTCTTGAAACCCCTCTCTCACTTTCATTTGTTCTGTCATCTTTTCTTTTTGCTCCCATCTTCCATTTCCCTAATCTATTTCTGGAAAGTTGAAAACAGGAAGGGCTTTGGGGTAAAATGACTATATGTGTTTGCTAACATCCATGTCTGGGATCTTAAGTGATTATTTTAAATTAATTATATTTTTAAATGAATTCAAATCTATCTATTTTCTATTATGCAGAGAGAGAAAAGGAAAAAAGATAATTGAATTAAAAGTTTTGATTTAATTTTAATGTTCTTGGTTTTTTTTTAGATAGAATACAACCATTTTCTTTGTTAGAACATTTGACCACTAAGCTTCCAGGTTCAGAGCATAATTCCCTGATAAATTGGCATAGCTAAGAGATAGGCTTTTTAGCAAATACCCTGTGGCAAAGCTAGACTAAACCTGGAACCCAAACATTTTGCTCACTGATAGTTACACTTACTTTGGATTGGCTGCGTTTACCAATGAACCTAAAAATGTAATTAATTAAATCACTGTTTGTCTGAGAGAGAATTTCAGGAAAAAAAGTGTAAAGAAGTCATAAACATTCAAAATTATTCAAGTGGATTTGTGGGAAACTGTAAAAATACCAAATTTCCTGAAAACTTTTCCAATGCAATTTTAATTCACCTAATCTGGCAAAATCTACATCTACTAAAGACAAATGTCTTAAATTTATGCCTTGGCAGAGCTCTATTTCTTTAATATGACAAAGTCCAGAGTTGTTTTCATTCTAATTTTCCCGACATGCTGTGTCAAAGTGTGTACATTCCTTTTAGAGCCTGATAAGTAGAGAAGTAATCTGTCATCTCTGATATCATCTATGATAGCAAAAGTCTGGCAAAAATTTAAATAAATACCCATGAGCAACACTGAGATTATGGGCTATAGAAACTATTTATAATTTTCCTTTGGAATTTTCCAAGAGAGAAAGGTGCTTTCCCACCCTTATCTCATGTAATTTTCAAAACTCTGGAGTTTGGGGACCAAAATAAAGCAAAAATTCCCAGGGGTCATTCAGAGAGTTTGCAGTGAAGCTAGGAATTGAATTGGGGCCGGCCCGGATATCCTTCTATCTAAATGATGTGTGTGTCCAGGCCCTGAGAGCTCCTTTCAGCTTCTTATTTATCACTGTGCTTTTTGCTCTGTAGCTTGTACCATCCTGGAGTTGCTCTCTCAGAAGATGTTCCTGGCATTCTAATTCTAGAAGTAGAAAGACCTTGGGGGTCATCTAGGTCATCTATACCTT
This sequence comes from Aethalodelphis obliquidens, assembly GCF_003676395.1. Taxonomy (NCBI): domain Eukaryota; kingdom Metazoa; phylum Chordata; class Mammalia; order Artiodactyla; family Delphinidae; genus Aethalodelphis; species Aethalodelphis obliquidens. The sequence goes on along the minus strand of NW_020837948.1, from coordinate 84,573,521 downwards.
TCATTTTTTTATAGAAAAGAAATTGATCCCGAGAGGTGGAAGATTCCATTACAGTTAATAAATTCTAAATCCAGGAATAGAATCTGCATTTCTTACTTCCATATCACTGCTTTATTTTCAATTCAACAGAATAATTCATGTTATTTAATTTTCCAGTAAATCTTCCTACACTCTGGTCAAAATTTAATCTATGTATTTACAAATTTTCACACTTGTCATTTTAATTGGCTAAGTGTTAGTCAATGGTATCTTTAGCTGTGTGATGGAGTTGCAATTTGTATTTAACAGTTGCCATTCCGCTGAAGTGTAGCTTTTATTTCCTTTTTTGACTCAAGAGTTTCCCCATGATTGAACTCTAGGAATTTGTGCAGGTAGCTAGTAAAATGATATAGTCAGAAAGGGCCACAGTACTGAGGCATACTGGTAGATTTTTCATAAGTATCATGTCTGAGATTTCAAAATTTAATTAAGAACACTGAACAAAATTCTTCTTTATGGGTGTTCCCCCTTTAATTAAATAAATTTCCAATAAGATGCATGACAACCGATGTTGAATATTATTTTCATATTGTTGACATAAAGAGTAACATATTAATACACTATTTCAAAGATCAAATACTATTACAAAAAAAGCATATATTTCCATGTAGAAGTTGTCATTTGCACTTATTTCCTGGCCTATGTTTTGTATAAAACTCCAATTAGTCTTCACAGAATTTTAATAAAATAGGTGATCTGTATAGATGGTGACTGGAGTATAATTCTAGTACTTTATGATTTATACAGAACTTTTAATTTGTGATCTCAGTTGAGATTCATTATAGTCTTATAATTTACAGGTCTGTTATCATTATATTATGAAAACTAGCACTTAGTGATGTCAAATTATTTACTGAGCCACAAAATGAGTTAATGGTGTGATTTGAGATTTAACCATGTTTTACAACTCCAGGCCTGAAGAGGTACCATTTAAGATTCAAGTTATGAGAAGAAATCAACTGGTAAATACTCCAGGGGAAGTCTTCCAAGCAGAGGAACTTGAGATCGGAATGTTCATGGTGTGTCCAAAGGAAACGATTAGGAGCAGTAGTAAGAGATAAGGATGGTGATAGAGGCAAAGGGGAGATTGTATAGGACCTCACATACTGTGTTGAATAGTTTGGAATGTTTGATAGTTTCAGTGTGCAGCCATTAAAGGATTTTGAGTACAGGTGTGGTGGGCTCAGATTTCTGATTTAGAAAAAACACTCAATGTAGTGTGCAGGAGGATCTCTTGGGTCAGAGGGCAAAATTGGTGGTGCGGAGAAAATGGTTAGGAGCCTACAGAAATAGCCCAGTGAGATGGTGGTATCTTGGACTGAAAGTGAAAAGCAATTAAGATAGTGAGAAATTTTAAGATGTGAGATGCATTTTGAGTTAGACTAACGGGATGGACTGTGAAGGGTGAGAGAAAGAGAAGAATTAGGTATAATTCTGGGGGCTTTCATTCTGAGCAAATGGGTACACAGTGATGCCATTTTCTGAGCAGGAAAGACTTGTGAGGGATATTAATTTCACAAATATTTTTGAGTGCACATTACTAGTCCATGATTATACTTAGCCCTGGAAATATAGCTGTGAAGGCAACAGAATAAGCCTCTATCTTTATGGGGCTACATTTCCTGTGGGGAAGACAATCAATAAATCATAGATGTCAGATGGTGATGAGTATAATAAAGAAAATTTTAATGTTACAAGGCAAACAGGAACGCTTAAGGTGGATTTGCTCTTTTAAGTAGGTTTGTTGGGGAAGTGTCAGCAGGGAGGTGATGTTTGCAGAAAGACCTAAAGATCATGAAGATACAATCTGTGCCAAACCTGACTGTTTATTGGACATCCATCACGTATATGAATTGAACAACTAGATATTCAAGTCTGGAGTTTAGGAGCGAGGTTGAAGATCAAGATGTAAATTTGAAAACCTTTAGTACACAGCTGCATTTTAATGCCATAGAATTTGTGGGGAAAAGATGAGGGCTCAAGATATAGACCTTGGCCTTGGGCATCAACATAGAGACCATATGGGGGAAGAGTAGCTAGGAGAGACAGACAGACACACACACACACACACACACATGCACAGAGCAAGTATCCAATAAAGTATGAAGAACACACTTAGTTTTCTCAGTTTTCCAGCTGTGAATTTTTTACTTCCCATTATAATCAACAGAGAGAATATGATTAACTCTCGTGTCAGACCAAGTGATTAAGCATCCCATAGATAAATTGCCTCTAATCAGGGACTAGTCTTGCTTCAATTAGCTGAGGTAGGTAATGAGAGGGGTGTGATCATGTGGCTACTTGGGCAGCAGAGGTTGTGGATGGGTAGAATACCTCAGGGGGATACAAGAGCACGTGGGCGAAGATTGCCATCACTAACTACTAAGTTGTTTCAGGTCAGAGAAAAACATGAGCAAATGTCAAACTTGACATTTTTGGATTGGGGAGTGATCGTCAGCATTCTGAATTCATGTATATCTAGTCTTCTGATTGTAATTTTTATTATTGCATGTCTCATTTGAGCTCATACTCTAGAACTCTTTTTAGAAACTAGTATATGAACCACAGGAAGGGAAATGATTTAATAAGAAAGTTCTCAGATGATTGTCGTATTACTTTTTCTGGAGACTGCTGGGCATTGAGTGTGGGGATATAGAGGAAACATATTTGATAGGAAATTTACAACTTACTACTAAAATATGTTTCTGTTCCTAAAATTACACCAAGTGAATGGAACAGATTGTCCTTTACTAATATAACAAATGTAACCCTTAGTACAACTATGTCTCTGCCAGGATAAGGATGAGATAATTTGAGGAAGGGAATTTGGGGATACTCATCTTTGACTTTGTTTAAGCCTTGTTTCCCTTCAGCCAAGAAAATAGACTTTAGTGAACAACCTGGTACTTCCTACTTGTATAAACTTTTAACCCAATGTTATAGAAATCAAAAAGTTACCATAGCCTTTGTGAATAAAATTAAACTATTAAAAAATTTCAACTAGTGCTTTTCATTGCTAAAATCTTTCTTAAAATCATGCAAAACCCGGTCAGCCACCCATGTTCTTTAATCTTTGCAATAGACTGCAAGGATTCAAATGATTTCTTCCTCTTTTGTAAGTGCTACCTTATCTTCCAGCCCCTTGGACTTCCTTTCTGCCCTACAAAATAGAGCTCATAAATGAGACACCATCACCCCAGTTCCCTTGGTATTTATTGTTCTCAAGGATAATCAGGAAGGCTACTACTACTACTAAAAAGTCCCTATATGGGACTTCCCTGGTGGTCCAGTGGCTAAGACTCCATGCTTCCAATGCAGGGACCCCGGGTTCTATCCCTGATCAGGGAACTAGATGTTATATGCTGCAACTAAGGGTTCACATGCTGCAACTAAAGATCCCATGTGCCACAACTAAGACCTGGTGCAGCCAAATAAATAAATATATATATATATATTTTAAAGTCCCTATAACGATGACAAAATTGCAAACATAAGGAACGATAAGACTTTTAAATTTCTTATAAAGGTAGTTCCTAACCTGTATCTAAATTGGTAACTGAAACTCCCATAGACTTCTACTCTTAGTTTTTTTTATCCTTTCAATAGGATTTATGAAAACTCTCATCTTTTCTCACATTCCATCCTTCCCTGATGACAGGATAGAACAGATGGAATGCTAAGTCTTATCTTGGCTCAATATTTTCAAAGACCACCTGATTAATTGACAACTACTCCACTAGACACTAGCCTTGCTCGAGAAGAATCTTCTTTGGTGCATTTCTTCCTAAGGCCCACAATTACTGTTTCCTATTGATTAAGGACAAAAGGGCGCATCCTGTACAAATGTCCTTATGGCCTCCCCTGTTAGGCTATGCCATGAATCCAGCTCCTTGCCCTCCCTACGGTTGAGTACCCATATTATTCGTCTCCACTGGGCTTTCATTTTTGGTCGGTCTAATGTTATTCTTCTTCAGGCGTGGGGTTAGCTAGACAAGTCAACCCAATTCCATTTATCTCTATCATATATTATAGAAAGAGTTTGGGGTTAACATATACCCACTACTATATATAAAATAGATAACCAATAAGGACCAATGTATAGCACAGGGAACTATACTCAATATTTCTTTTTAACATCTTTATTGGATTATAATTGCTTTACAATGGTGTGTTAGTTTCTGCTTTATAACAAAGTGAATCAGTTATACATATACATATGTCCCCATATCTCCTCCCTCTTGCATCTCCCTCCCTCCCACCCTCCCTATCCCACCCCTCTAGGTGGTCACAAAGCACCGAGCTGATCTCCCTGTGCTATGCGGCTTCTTCCCACTAGCTATCTATTTTATGTTTGGTAGTACTATACTCAATATTTTCTAATCCCTACAAAGTAAAAGAATTTGAAAAGGAATATATATAAAACTGAATCACTTTGCTGTACACCAAACTAACATAACATTGTAAATCAACTATACTTCAGTTTAAAAAAAAATACATAAAAAGCTTGTAAAGGAGAAAAAATATGGCAATAAATCTTGTTTTCTCTCTTCCATGTCTCATCACTAGCACTGGCCACAAGGATTGCTTCAGGCCTCCAAACTTCAAGTTTTCATCCCTAGGACCATGTTTACTGTTCTTTTTGTAAAGTATCTAAGTGAGAGTTGGGGTATGGGATGGGAATACAGGCATTTTTTCTTTCTTGGAGAGTCATTTGTTCCAAAAGGGGCTCACAAGTCAGATCAAGGATAGATTAAAGAGAAATAGATCCCTGCAATCTCTAGAGTCTGTACAACTGACTTTATCAGTTGTAGCTTTCAAAGAAATTAATGAAATATTGATTCTATCTAAAAACTAAGTAAGAAACTGTGCCTTACTATTTACAACGTAAATGGGATCATTTTTCACAACCTGACCTTTACTCTGGCTATTTTTTCTTCAGAAAACATATCAACAGAAGAGAAAGAGAGCAAGTGAGAGAGAGAAAATATGAATGAATAGTTCATTCATTAGTATGAGATTAGTATGACAAATATGAAACTATAAATCTACTTTTAAGACAGAAGGCTTGGGCTTCCCTGGTGGCACAGTGGTTGAGAGTCCGCCTGCCGATGCAGGGGACACGGGTTCGTGCCTCGGTCCGGGAAGATCCCGCATGCCGCGTAGCGGCTGGGCCCGTGAGCCATGGCCGCTGAGCCTGCGAGTCCGGAGCCTGTGCTCCGCAATGAGAGAGACAGAAGGCTTGAAATCCTTGAACACTGGGTGGAGTTTCTGTTTTCCACATAAATCAAAAGGCTTATCTAAGATAATGCATCCTACTATTTGACTACATCTTACACAGAATAGAAGTACGTTTTGAATTTATGGGAAATGGGTTCCTTTTCCACTTGTAACACAGACAACTTTAGGTTCCTGATAAGAAAGCAACTGAACTTGATTTTATCTGATAGTTTGAGGACAAAATTAAAAAATGGAAAAACTGGATTACAGTAATATTACGTCAGTGAATAGCAGAATGTTTAAATTGAAAATAATCTGTGCCAAAAGATGTTGATGTTATTTCTATTATTTCAATATTTAGAGAATTTATTCAGTACAAACATAGTGCCATTCAAAGAGTAAAAATGTGTACCCTAAAGGTGCAAATACATTACTGCATTTTTTATTACATTTTTTCTCATATTACCAAAAAAAGTGAAATTCAGCCTCAACCACACTATTACACAATTATATAAAGGGTGAAAAATTTCTCCAATAAAGTTTCCAACATAACCACTTTTAGGACTTTAGCGTGACTCCTCCTTGATTTTCCTGTTCTTTTTCTAATTCTCTCTTTCTTACACTTTTACCTTATATAGTCCCATACTGTTTCAATACTTACTAGTAGTTATTTTTAATCAAAAAAGGTATAAAAGGACATGGCTGATTTTGAAACTTATTCCAGTGGGTGTATTTGCATGATCTGGGACGGATGACTAAATGTGTGAGCACAGAAAAAGCTAAAACATTTTGGGACTCATGCACCATTGCTGTGGAGTATTCCCTAACTAAGCAAAAGATATGAACATAGTAGATAGGTGGAAAATACATATTCACTTCATCACATCTAATGCTGATCCTGGGTAAATCAGGAGGCAACCTCAAAGGCAGAGATGGCAGTGGTGGTGGTGACACTCAAGGTCAAGGGAACTGGTGACTGCATAGAGATGCCCCTCTCAGTGCACGCCTGGGGCTGTGAGAAACTGTCTGGCCATGTTCTCATATGACAAGTGGAAAGAGCACTGTCATTAGCTACCAGGAGATTTTAAGGCATGAACCCTTTGCTATAGGACCTTTCCCTAACTTGAGCATCATGCAAGAAGAGTGGTGACACAGTAACGGGTCAGGAGTAGGATTTCAGCTCCAAGGTGGTACCTGTGCAAAGACATCTACCAGGCTGGGGAAAAGCACCAGTAGCAGAAGGAGGCAAAAGGCCAGAATTGATGAGACAAAGCTTGTAAGCACCCATGAGAATCCTTGAAGACAAACACTTAAAGAAGTGCTCTCCATAAGTAGGCAAGTAGGGATCTGGAGCTCAAGATTTGAGTACTAATGAATATTAATGTTAATATTCCTACATTGCATTTGCTTTGTTGTGAGTGTATTGGTGGAGGGGATGTCTCCCATTTTACCCAAGATGAGTCTTGAACAAGTTTTGCATAGACAATAAATTGGAAATTTTGTTTCAAGTCACTGTGGCTACTTTTCATGCATATCATCAGATTAAGAATTGTGGCTTTTAAATGTTTTAGATCACTAAAACTTATGCAGTAAAGTCACAAAACTGTACTTTCAACAAGTGAAGTTATTATTAAATTAATGTTTTGTGTGTGTTTACTTGTTTTAGATTTTGCCAAGAGCAAAAAACTAATACTTGTTTGGCTTAGAAAAATTTGAAGATCAAGGAAAGCATAACGAAAAATAAGTATTATCCATAATTCTACCATAATTCTTTCAAAAACCCACACAGCCAATGATGAGGATGTATCAAACCAGGGAATTCTTTTATTCCTAGCTCTGTTTTTGACCCATCTAAGAAAGAAATTAATGCCCCAAATTCCTTTTATCTCTGATTTTCTAATGCAGAAGTTAAATTGACTATTCATAATCTCTCAAAATAAAATGTTATGCTTGCGAGAATTATTATTCCCAGTTCTTGATCTGGTGAGTTGATAGCATGATTTCATGGTAGCGTGACAATGAACAATGGGATATCACCAAAATGTATGGAATATGGTAGCAATACTAACAGGAGCTAAAATATTTTGTACTTAGTATATTTCAGACTCTGTTCCATGAGTTTTACACGTGTTATCTTATTTGGTCTTTACAAGAATCCTATAAGTGGATGCTATTATTATCTCTACTTTACAAATGAGGAAATGAAGGCATATAACATTCCAGTAGCTTGTCTAGGGCTACACAACTATAGTCAGTCCATGGTCACATATGCAGACCACTTTAGTTTATTTAGTATGGGAAATTAGTGGATGGGCTGGCATTTACTGGTATGTCTTCCATTTGGTATTGGGTATTGACATATAATTGGTGAGTTTCTGAATTAAAATAAGGCATATATGAAGGGTTGCATTTCAAAATGCCACTTGGCAAACATCACAAAGCAATGTAACTCTCTTTGAGAGAGGCCAATCATTGGTGCCTTTCCTGTTAGGGAGAAGTTAAATCATGGTGCTTTAATCACAGATCACATTTCCGACTTACTCTGAATAAGGGAAGGACACACTGGTGAATTTTAAGTGTTAGCGTTAAGCAATGTTAAATTGTTTGTGAAATTGGCCAATTTATTCTGGTCAAAAGAAAGAGGTATGGAATTGAATATTATTGTAAATTCATGTTGCCTCATACAGTTCCTCTTCCAAGCATCTAAATTCAATGTCATGGTTTTGGTAAATCTAATAAGTTGTACGAGAGAAGATGGATCAAGTTATTCCAGATGAACACAAGTGAACCATTTCCAGCGAATGGAAAGCATTATTATCCACACCATTCTTTTATTCATTCAAGGTACAGAAATGTTAAGCAATGAACCTTATAGTTGGGAAGCTTATTCATGTTGCCATTATCAGAAATTGCACCTGATGTGATCTATATTTTGCCAACCTTGTTTGTTTGGGGTCATGAAATATAGAGGGTGGGAAGAAGAAGACATAATAGAGAAATTTAATCACACAGAAATCCAATTTAGATAACTTGCACATTGTGGAAAAGAGATCTTTCTACTTAAAGCAGCACTTGCCTAGAAGATATCAAAACCAAATGCTGTTTTTCATCACAACTCATTGAAACCACGAAGAGACCCATCCACTGACGGAGATCAACAGCAAAGAACTTGGAGTGCTATCAGTACCCGATACCCTCACGAGATCTAAATAAAGATTCTTTCCTGAACAAGGAATAATAGGATTTGTTAATTAAGCACAGACTTAGTAACCTATTCCATCCTATCCAGAAAATGATTTGCAATGCTTAATTAACATAACTATAATGAACTCCACCTTTCTAGCACATTAAAACCCCTTGGTTTTTTCCGCTAAGATCATCCCTTAGTAAATTTCTTTATTGGTCTGTGTTCCTTTGCTTGGCAAGGAAATAAACTCATTGGTCACATTATTAATCATGGCAGTAGTCCTTGTCTTTTCTCTAACAATTGCTTCTGCTCTGCTTCCAAAAGTTAATAGGCTACATTCGTTTTTCAATACTTAAATGTTGCTTTTCATTTAAAATCCAAATACAAGTTTATGCCAGAAATATAATTTTAATGCATTGAGTTCTATATAACTAAAGCATTCTAAACATTTTTCATCTTGAAATGGGATTCTGTCACTTCTTGCTGGAGTTAGGTCGTGGAGTTACTGCACAGATTACATGGGCTGCCAACATCAAAATTATGTTACAAGGGCTTAGGCCAGTCACCCTCATTTCATTAGATTCTCTTTACATTGTAGTTCTCATCTTCATGCCTTATCTGTATCACTCTGCATTCTTACTTAGAGAACTTCTTCATCTAAAACATGAAGAATTGCCTTTTAAACCAGAAAAACCTGATTTTAATAATATAATCAAACATCTTCCTTCAAGAGGTGATTTAAAACTCATCTCCAGCAGATTTTCCCTGATCAACTCCATCACTCTGATTTTGCCTCATCTTTGATATTAGTATACTTAGATGGATTGTTTTTGATGTTTTACTTAGTAATGGTTCTTTACCTGTGATTTTAACTTAAAAGAGTATTCCAAGTTTCCTATTTTTGTTCACAATATCCCCTACCTCTTGTATAATTTCTCCCATCATCTGTTGGTTATGATAATTTATTATCCTTGGTAGAGTTTGAGAAATGATCAGTTCAACCATTTGTTAATTGTCAGGGGTTTTTTTTGTTGTTTGTTTTTGGAAGAAATAAATGTCAGTCCCTCTAGCTTTTAGAAGCTCCTTCATAATCTCTTTATTTGGTGAAATGCTGTGGTAAAAGCAAGTTTAAACCAATATCTGTCAAACATAAAATAATTATTAGAAAGAAGGGACAAAACAGTAATAAATTCTAACCTCAGCCACATTGGACAATCACCTTGCAGGAACAAAATACAAGAATCCAGGGTGGATGCCATTGCCATCCCAAAGCTCTGATGTGTCCAGTGCCACCACTCCTGTCACGGAGGAATTTGTTGCCTTATCTGATGGAAAAGGTAGATTGATCCTGCTACTAAAAGCAGCTTAAGGCTCACAAGGACCCAGGGATAGAAGAATAGTCCCAACCAATGTGGGGAATCCCAACTAGAAGAAAACCATTCTGCAAGTCAGAACATCACCAAAAAGGTACTGAGGGGCACATATAGATGTTGCAAAGCACACTTTGCATATATTTGAGAACTGGAAATGAATCAGGTGATGATATTCAGGAATAATTTTTAGTTTTAGTAGGCATTAATTTAACAATGTAAAAAGATACTTTTGTCTTTTAGGGTGGGCTATTATATTGTCTGTGTAATGGCTGGTTGTAACTCTCCCTGCACTGCCACTTACCCCTTCATTTCACAGAGTCATTTTGTGAACTAACTAGAAGGTTGGATAATTCTGCCAAAAGGCTGGCGTTTCACCTTCCTCGTGTGAGTACGTGAGGACAGAGTGGGGATTCTCCTGGCTTGCATGACTAGATGGGGTGACTTCTTGTTCATTAATAAATGTTTGTATATTTGGCAGAAGGTGGTTTAAAACTTGCTTCTAGTGTAACAAACCACCTGTTAGCAAGAGGGTCATAGTCTTACCCTCACATAGCTGGAGGCTTTCTACTTATAACAAAAAGAACTTTGTAGCTTCTAAAAACAAAATTGATTTACACTGGTTTCAACAATAGGATTATCACTGAGCATTTGAATATGTTCTCTAAACCTTCTTCCCGCAATAAGATACTAACCATCTAAGATAAACTATACTGACCTATTAGTAATGAGATAATTTTCTTCCAGACCTTGTCTCTGAAATTGTAGCTGCTTCTGAAGATCTTGTCTTCATGAAGATCTTGTCTGGTAATTTTTTCCAAATTACCATCTTCTCTCTTTAAGTAGTTCTAGATGTGCTAGGAATTTAATCCAAAGGCTCATTTTGCAGTGAGTATTAGCATATGTTACAGGAAGAATGGCCAGTGTAGGTTATACAGCAAATCAGGGTAAGTATAGGTCAGATACTATGGTTTCTGTGATAGTTCTCTTTCCCTTGCCCTTCCATGCAGCAGAGGGCAGTAGTGAACTGTGCATATTTCCTCCAGAAACAAACAAAATACATAATTAAAAAATCATATTGAAAATGTCTCCATTCAATAGTATTTTTGGTCACCTGAACGAACAGTAACTTACCCGAGCTACAATCCAGTATACAGTAGCTAATTTCAGATCTCAGACATATGGTTCAGTTCAGACAATTTAGGATTTGAGCAATAATATTATATTGCATCTAGTCATTCACAAAAAACATGTAGGCAGAAATTAAATATTTTAATTTTTTTCTAAGAAATTTCCTTAAGGAAATGTTATAGCATAAAGTTATCTTAACTACTTCTAGCTTAAAACATTGTCTTCTTCAAGGTAAATAGAATATTTTAATGAAATTCTATCTTCTTTAAAAGGCTTTTTAATAAATTAAATTAAAATATTGTTTCTTACCAAATAACCACATTTATGAATATGCAATTGACCTGAAGTATTAAATTTCAACTTTAAAAAAAATTTTATTTTCTGGTATTTACCTACATAGTTTTATGTTTATCCGCAGTTTTCCTTATTTTGTATCTTAAATGTCATCTACTGTCTTCCTAGTAAAGAAGATGAAAAGTCAGCTCTCTTACACTCCCCTCAGATATTCTCTCACCTTTTCCCTCCAAAAATGCCATTTTAAATTACTCAGTTTTGGGCCCTGTGCCTTAATCATAGAAGGCAATTAATATGGCAACATATTCAAACAGTTGAAAGGGATTTCCAACGAAGAAAAGATTACTCACATTTACTGAGTTCTGACTCTGTGCCCAGAATTTTCACCTGGTTTTAAATCACCATCACACAGAAAACCATTTCTGATTATCTTTCCAGACTGCAACATTTAAGCAGGTCTTTTCTAAGTAGAAAAGGACATGGGTTCTTGCCAAAAGCTTGGTAAAGCAAAAACGATCTCAGACTTCAGTTGCATAGCTCACAGTTAAATCCGCTCTTTCACTTACTAGCTGCCAGATCTTCCACTTCACAACCTCTGCTTCCCATCTAAGGCTTCCCAGAGCTGGGTAGCCGTGGCAGTGACCATTTTCCTGTCCCACTTACCTTGTTTGCTTACCTCTTATTGGAGGAACCTACCACTCCCTTGATGAGGGTCAGTATTTAAACACACACACATATATATATGTAATTATATTACATGTAAAAGGAAAAATGTTCAATTAAAATACACAGTTTGTTCTACTGGATAAAAAAAGAAAATTGAACTATATGCTATTCGTAAGAAGCATGCATTAATTACAACAACACTGAGAAGATGAAAGCAAAAGAAAGAAAATGATTTCCTATACAAACCCTAGTGAGAAAAAAAAAAGCTGATGTATATTGATATCAAAGTAGACTTTAAGAGAAAAAGTATTACTAGATATGTGAGCCATTTCATATGATAACATGATCAATTCAAGAGAAAGATATAACACTTCAATATTTGTATTCACCTAATTTATTTTTTAAAATATATAGAGATGGGCTTCCCTGGTGGCACAGTGGTTGAGAGTCCGCCTGCCGATGCAGGGGACACAGGTTCGTGCTCCGGTCCGGGAAGATTCCACATGCCACGGAGCGGCTGGGCCCGTGAGCCATGGCCGCTGAGCCTGCGTGTCGGGAGCCTGTGCTCCGCAATGGGAGAGGCCACGACAGTGAGAGGCCCGCGTACAGCAAAAAACAAAACAAAACAAAACAAAACATAAACGTTTAAGGTCGATCCTCATTCCCTGTCTTACAAACCTGTCTCTTCATGGTGAAATGTGGCCTGCCCAGCAGGATATTTTGTCTCTGTTAGGATGCTTCGAATCTGGACATACGGTGATGTGGAGAGGTGGGACTAACCCATTTAACAAATTCAAATGAACAAAGTCAAAGAATGCATTGTTCTTTTTTTAAAAAAAATTTTAATTTTATTGGAGTATAGTTGATTTACAATGTTGTGTAGTTTCAGGTGTACAGCAAAGTGATTCTGCATTGCTCTTAAGAAAGGGTACTAGTAGAGCAAAGATAAGGAAGCATGAGAATGAAATGCTGAGGGGAAAGAAAAAGGTTTAAAAACATATTTAAACCCAAGCAGTTATTTTCAGAAATTCTTAACACTCATCTCTAAAATGTTTTAGTTTCTCTTAAAAACAATCACTTTCAAATTGTCAAAGCAGCATCAGTGGTAATGTTAATCCTTACAGTTAATCACTAACTAAATATTCTTTGATATTATCAAAATTTTCAATATACATTGGATAGAATCCCTGGGCAAAACTCATATATAATTTCTTTTAATTTGAGTGTACGTTAGCCAATAAAATAAATAAAACTGACTTTATCAAACCACTATTTTGACTTATCATTCCAATTTTAGTAAATGCTCACTATTTTATCTCATAAATTATTTAATATATTCTGTCTCCTTCTAAGAAAAAACATTACAGACTACATTCTGTAATTTTTATTATGTTTCATTATTACCTACTAACATTAATACACATAAAAAGTTTTATTATGATGTTTAATAAAATTATTGGCATTACAGATTTTTATTATCAACTCTTGTTTGTTTTTTCCCAAAAGCCCAACATTAGAAATTGGCATTGTACTCACACACATTAAAAGTGTATCATATCTTATATCATGCTCTATCATAAATAATAATTTTAGTTACTGATTTTGCATTGCAAATTAAGCATGGAAAAAGTACAATGATATATTATCTTGTTTTTCTAATTTATAAAGATGGATAAACTGATTAAATTATTTGTACATCTTTTTAACCTTTACTGATTTTACTAGTCTATCTTTCATGTATATGCTGCAATTCATTTTTCAGCGGTTATTATGGTACTTTTTGAAATACTTTATTAACACTTGTCTGAAATTAAAAATGAAGTCTTTTTCTAAAATAAGACTAATTATATTTGAAATGACAATGAAGGTTTGATTTACCAACTTAAATAATAAGGCAAATATTTTCCATAGGCTGAATATGCTAACTGCTGCAGCCCCAAGATTTGAAGAAAAGATATTGTATACAAATAAGAAAATTTAAAACATTTTATCAGAAATACTGTATTGGTAAAGATGTAATACAGAAAAACATTTTGATTGTTCAAAGTTTTCTGAGCTAATTGAATTTAATGTAGAAATGAGTAACCAATGTAATTAATAGTTATTTGATACTTTTTGGAAATGTCATTTGGGGATCCATTCCAGAAACTGAAGAAAATGAATATCATAGTTGCCTATTGTGAACAAATATTTTTAATAATATAATATCTGAGAATTCAATTAGGCTTTCCTTCAGTGTCATCTTGACATATAATTCATAAGATGTTCAAAGAAATAAATGAAATTGCTCTAGTACAGTTCTTTCAATTACCCTCTAATTATTTACATGAACAAGGTTTCTCAAAGCTTATAAATATTAAAATGAAAAATAATAGAATTGACTGAGTCTTTCTAGGACTGTATTATGTTTATGCATGGACATATAAACTAACTGGGTATTAAAAAACACTATTTGGTTCATGAAGAGGTACATTTCCAGAAGTATATACTTGTATTGGATGCATTTAAAAAAGTGTTGTAACAATTTTATTTTAAAATGTCAATATGTACTATATTACAGAAATTACACTCTCTGTTAGTGTTTAGGCTCCTATGAAGAAATAGGTTGTCACTTTAACATATGCCTGAGGTCCATACTAGTTTAAAATTCCTTGAGGAAGTTGTGAGCAAAAAAGTTTTCAGAACAGTTATTTCTCTTAGCAACTTGTTTGTTTTCTTCACAGTAGTTGGCATTTTGCAGATGATTACATTATTGCTCAGAGAATCTCAGATGTCAATAGCAGACTACTCTGGTACCAGAAGGCTTACTAAATATTATAGACCCTTTCAGAATTTCCAAGAGTACTAAAGATATAGACCCTAAGACGATATTAAACTGGTCACAGTTCCCAAGCATGCTGTGGGGTTTTCTCTGGCAATAGCACTCGGTCATGTGACACTTTGGACTGCCATCCCAGGATTTCAAGTGCCTTTGCCCACACCTGCCAGGTGACTGATTTCCCACCCTCCCCAACATTTACCTCTACTATTTGCTCATTTGCTTGGGTGCTAATGACTGGTGAAACCTAGACCATCTACCTGCACCTGACTTAAGGAAGTTGGATATATGTTTTTTGTTCTATCTTTAGAAGCTAGAACTCAAAATACAGAAAATTACTAAGATTAAAGAAGGAAATGTAATGATTCTGGACAAGTACAAAGGAAAAATGTCCACTGTAGAGATTTCTTTGTCTTCTCCAATGGAGAATAATCTCCTTGAAAGCTGTCCTTTTTCTTTTTCACTCCATCCACAGCAATGGACAGACCATACCTTCATGGAAAAAGTGTGTCACTTGCATTGCATAATTTAGGAAGTAGAATTGGGATAAGGAGAGACTTTCTCTGGCAACATCAATGAGCAGCATGTTTGTAATAGATGGTCAACTGCCTCATATTTTTGTTTTTGTTTTGTTTTTGTTTTTGCAGTACACGGGCCTCTCACTGTTGTGGCCTCTCCCGTTGCAGAGCACAGGCTCCGGACGCGCAGGCTCAGCAGCCATGGCTCACGGGCCCAGGCGCTCTGCGGCATGTGGGATCTTCCCAGACCGGGGCACGAACCCGTGTCCCCTGCATCGGCAGGCGGACTCTCAACCACTGCACCACGAGGGAAGCCCCTGCCTCATATTTTGATTGATAAAGCCCAAGGCCTCTGAGCTATGAGACATAGAAGGAAAGAAATAAAAATACTTTCCTTATCCTTCTTTATGTGGATGTTGCTGCTTTCTCATGAGAAGCATAGGAAGGCCCAAATTGGCAATTTACACTATTAGAGACAGTGCATGGTTTGTCAGTTTCTAAATTAAACGTGATTCAGGGCTCTTCAGAATACGCTGGGATGAGTATTGTCTAAACATGTTTGTGTTATGTTTTCAGTGTATTCACTGAATCTATACTCATTTTTATATGCTGTGCATTATTAATCTATTTATCACACCATTCTATTAGCCCAGTATAAATGAAAATTGATGTTACTTCCTTCTAACTTCTGAAAACATGTATTATTACTAAAAAAACCTGGGAACCACTAAAAAATGTTCTTCTGCTTATAGCACATTACAAAGCCAGCTTCCTATACTTATTAATGTTAAAGTTCCATTGACCTTCGTTATAGATTGAATTTTGTTCCCCCCAGATTCATATGTTAAAGTCCTAACCCCCAGTACCTTAGGATGAGCGCTTATTTGGAGAGATAGGAGGTAATCAAGTTAAAGTGAACCCTAATCCAATATGACCTGTGTCCTTATGAAAAGGGAAAATCTGACCACAGACATGTGTTCAAAATGCTATGTGAGTGTGAAGGCAGAGATAAGAGTGACGCATGGGGTGAAGCCAAGGAAAACTACAGGTTGACAGCAAATCACCAGAAGCTAAGAGAAAGGCATGGAACAGGTTATCTTCCAGCCCTCAGAAGGAACCAACTCTCCTGGCACCTTGATCTTGGACTTCCAGACTCCAGAGCTGTGAGAACTTAAATTCTCAAGTAGCCTTGAGGAATTTTTTAATCTATAGGAGAACTTCAGAGCTTGTTTTTACATTGTACTCCAGCTCCTGGAGAGGTGTTCTTGGGCACAGGTCACATCTAAGGCCATTTGTTGGATCACTGTGCTGGATGTCAGCTTTTCTGGGGAACTGAGAAAAAAGGATAAAACTCTGGAAGCCAAAGAATTATAGTCTTTCCTTTGGGTCAGCATCTATTGGGATACCCCTTCTTTTGAGTTACCTGTCTGCCATGCAGCTAGTGGAGTATAATCTTCCTACTTACTCCTGAGGGGCTCTATTCTAGGCAGCATGAAAATGAGCAGTTTAGACAAACTGAGTCAGGCCTTGGCAACAACTTTCTTTTGCCTTGTCTTTTCTTTCTGATCTTTCTTTGGATTTAGTTTTCTCACTCCATTACGATGAAATAGTCACAAATAGCTGGAATTCTGGTATGAGCTTAAAAGAAAAGGACCAAGGAAGCAGCTCACCCTGTCTTTATTACCTAAGCGTTCTTGCAGCTCCATATTGCCCAGGAGACTACATCCAATTTACAGATGAAGTTGGGAAGAATTGAAATCTTAACAATATTGATACTCTAACAATAAATACAGTATATCTCTCCATTTATTTACATCTTTGATTTCTTTCAACAGAGTTCTTTAGCTTTCCACATGTAGATACTGTACATATTTTGTTGAATTTGTAACAAAGTATTTTTTGGTGCTTTTGTAAATGGTGTCGTGTTTTTAATTTCAAACTTCAATTGTTCATTGTTGGGACTCAGGATAGCAAAAATAACTTTCGTGTATCAAACTTTTATCCTGGAATCTTATATTTGCTTATTAGTTCCAGGAAATTTTTCATAGATTCTTTGGAATTTTCTCCATAGGCAATCATGTCATCTGTGAACAAAGAGAGGTTTGTTCCTTCTTCCAATATGTATACATTTTATTTCATTTTATTGCCTTATTGCACTAGCTATGACTTCCAGGGTAACATTTAATAGGTGTGGTAAGAGAGGACATAAGTGTCTTGATCCTGATGTTAGGGAGAAAGCATCCAGCTTCTCACCATTAAGTATAATGATAGCTGTATTTTTTTTGTTTTTTTTTAAATAGTTGTTCTTCATCAAGTTGAGAAAGTTTCCCTCTATTCCTATTTTTCTGAGACATTTTATCATGTATAGGTGTTCGATTTTGTCAACTACTTTTTCTGCATCAATTGATACAATCATACAATTTTTCTTCTTTAGCCTACTGATGTGACTTTGTTTTTTTGTTTTGAATGTTGATTTTTTGAATGTCAAACCAGCCTTGCATACCTAGAATAAGTCTCACTTGGTAAGACATACTATTCTTTTCATTCATTGTTGGGTTTAACCTGCTAATGTTTTTGTTGAGGGTTTCACATCTATCTTCATGCAAGATATTGGTCTATAGTCTCCTTTATTTTGCAATGCCCTTATCTTGTTTTGGTATAAAAGTAATGCCACTCTCATAGAATGAATTAGGAAGTGTTTACTTCAGTCTTCTGAAAGAGATTGTAGAGAGTTGGCACAAGATACACCACATCATAAATGTGTCGTAGAATTCAGCAGTGAAACTATCTGGGTCTGGTTCTTTCAGCTTTGATGGGTTATTAGTTATTGATCCAATTTCTTTAGTATATATAAGCCTATTCAGATTATCTGTTTCTCCTTGTATGAGTTTTGGGTGGATTGTGTCTTTCAGGAATTAGTTCATTTTATCTAGAAATTTATAAAACTTGTGAGCATAGACTTGTTCATAATGTTCTCTTATTATCCTTTTAATGTCCCTATGATCAGTAGTGGTAGCCCATTTTTTATTTCTGATATTAATACTTTGTGTCTCCTGTCATTTTTCTTTAATCTGGCTAGAGATTTCTCAGTTTTATTGATCTTTTAACAGAATCAACTTTTGATTTTGTTGAGTTTCTCTATTATCTTCCTGTTTTCAATTTTATTGATTTTTGCTCTAATTTTTACTATTTTCTTCTGCTTTTTTAGACTTATATTCATCCTCTGTCTCTTCTTTCATAAGATGGAAACTTCGGTTATCTATTTTAGATCTTTATTCTTTTATAATGTGTATGTAACATTATAAACTTTCCTCTAAGCACAACTTTTTTTGCATCTCACAAATTTTGATGTTCTATTTTCATTTTTACATAGTTCAAAATATTTTAAAAATTATTTTAAGAGCTTTTCTTTTCCCTATGTGTTATTTAGGAATGTGCTGTTTAATTTCCAAATATTTGTGGATTTTTCCAGCTATCTTTCCCTTATTGACGTTTCATTTAATCCATTGAAGTCTGAGAACGTACTTCGTATGATTTCTAGTCTTTTAAATTTGTTAAGCTTCATTTTATGGTCATGAATTTGGTCTCTCATTGAATGTTCCATGTGA
Source organism: Aethalodelphis obliquidens (assembly GCF_003676395.1). Classification (NCBI taxonomy): domain Eukaryota; kingdom Metazoa; phylum Chordata; class Mammalia; order Artiodactyla; family Delphinidae; genus Aethalodelphis; species Aethalodelphis obliquidens. The sequence goes on along the minus strand of NW_020837948.1, from coordinate 84,554,673 downwards.
ACTTAAGAAGGATATATATTCTGTTGTTATTGGATGGAGTATTTTATAAATGTCAGTTGCATCAAGTTGTTCAGGTCAATTCTATGCTTACTGATTTAGTGCCTGCTTGATTTATCAGTTAATAAAAGATGGCTGTTGAAATCTCCAAATATAATAGTGGATTTGTCTATTTCTCCTTTTAGTTCTATCAGTTTGCATTTCTCTTATCAATTTTTACCTCATGTATTTAAGCTCTGTTGTTAGATGCATACATATTTAGGATTTTTAGGTCTTCCTGGAGATTTGATCTCCTCTCATTATTTCATGTCCCTTTTGAACCCCTGGTAATTTTCCTTGTTCTGAGTTCTGCTCTGTCTGAAATTAATATAGCTACTCCAGCTGTCCTTTGATTAGTGTTAGTGCGGTATAGTTTTCTTCTTCTTTTCCTTTAACTTACTTGAATTTTATAATTAAAGTAGGTTTCTTGTGAACAAACTAAAGTGGAATCATTTTTTTAAAAAATTTCAGTTTGGGAAGTTCCTATTGATATGTCTTCAAACTAACTGATTCTTTCCTTGGCCATGTCCAGTTGATCAAAGGCATTCTTCATTTCTGTTCTGTTGTTTTTATTTTTATCATTTCCCTTTGATTCTTTCTTAGTGTTTCCATATTTCTGCTTGCATTACCCATATGTTCATGCATGTTGTGTACTTTTTTCCTTTAGAATTCTTAACATATTAGTTATGTTATTTTAAGTTTTCAGTCTGATAATTCCAATAACTGTGTCATATCTGAATATGATTCTGGTGCTTGCCTTGTCTGTTCAGACTCAGATGTTTTTTCTTTTTGGTGTGTCTTTTAATATTTTCGAAAGCTGAACATTTGGATCAGTAATAGAAACCGTGGTAAATAGACCTGTAGTGTGAAAATGTACTAATCTGGCTAAGAGTTGGGATGTGTTTAATGCTTACCATTGTTGTTAGTGCCAAAGGCTTCAGATTCCTCTGTTGTCTTTCTTTGTGTCTCTCCTCTTGACTTTGGGCTTCCCTAAGCACTTCTTCTCAAAGAAAGTCTGTGTCTTGCAGTTTTTTCAGCTGTAATCCATGATTACCTTCCTGAGGCCCTGTTGCTGTGGTGATCATGTGTGGAAGAGAAGTGTTCTATAATCTCATGATTAAATCTCAGTCTTTTAGTCCATCTATCTAGGCTATGACTTTCACAGGCACTTCTTAAGTGATACAGCTTTTCTCCCCCTTACATAAGAAAGGAAGTCTAGAGGGGGCTAGAACAGGAGAAACGTCCTTTCTTGAGCTGGGATAAAGCTCTGGCAAAATCTTTTCCTTAGAAGTAAACCTTTTTTTAAATTTTTAATTTAATTTAATTTTTATTTATTTATTTATTTTTGTTGCCTTGGGTCTTTGTTGCTGCGCAAGGACTTTCTCTAGTTGCATCGAGCTGGGGCTATTCTTCATTGTGGTGCACAAGCTTCTCGTTGCGGTGGCTTCTCTTGTGGAGCATGGGCTCTAGGTGCACAGGCTTCAGTAGTTGTGGCACATGGGCTCAGCAGTTGTGGCTCGCAGGCTGTAGAACACAGTCTCAGTAGTTGTGACACATGGGCTTAGTTGCTCCGCAGCATATGGGATCTTCCCAGACCAGGGCTTGAACCCATGTCCCCTGCATTGGCAAGCAGATTCTTAACCACTGCACCACCAGGGAAGTCCTGAGGGTAAACCTTTTTTAGTGGTGAGTTCTCTAGACATGTTTCACAATGATTACTCTTCCCTTCATCCTGCCAGACCCAGGAGGGTATCTTTCTAGGATCTTCATCATGAGAATCTGGTGAGGTTACTAGAGGTAAACCAGTGAAAATGCAGGAGATTGCCTAAAATTGCAGCCCCTAGGGATTTCTTATTCTTAGGTTAGTCCATAGTCAGCCTCCAGAGATTCATCAAAATTACCATTGAAGAGTTCCTACTAGTTTATGCCTCCAGCAGCTTTTGTTTCACTTCAACACTTAAATCATCTCTGCTATGATTATCTGGTTTACCTTTCTTTCTGGTTTTCAGGGTGTTAGTTTTCTCTAAAACCTCAGCTCTCTGTTGGACCCAAGAGAAGTCATTGGTTTTCAGTTTGTTCAGCTTTTTCATATAGTAAAGGCAGGACTGATAACTGCCAAGCTCTTTACATGTCAGTGTTGAAACTGAAAGTCTTAAGTCTCATTTCTAAAACCCAAATTAGTAATGATGATGACAATAATAATAATAATTAATAGTAGCAGTAACGGTATAAATTCTAAAGGTACAATTGCATTAGATTTATATGCGTATTAAACAGTTTCTTTGCTTGCCATCCCTCTTGCATCTCAGATGTTCCTTAGTCCTTCTGGGACAATCTTTCCTCTTTCTTAAAGTATATCCTTTCATAGCTATGTTTAATTTTTTCATTTTTCTGATATCTCAAAAGTAATCTTACTTATACATTCTAATTCTAGATGCTAGTTGTTTGTGGGCCATGATTCTCGATTAACTTATATTCTGCATTAAAATGCTAAAGTTTTTATTATATTTTCTTTTGACTCCCTCAGTGTCATTGAAAATCTTTTCATCTGTCTACAAGCCATCTCTCTGGATGGTATCTCTTTCTCTTCATTTTCCTTTTCTACTTTTGTTTTGGCTGCACTGCGTGGCATGTGGGATTTTAGTTCCCCAACCAGGGATCAAACCCAGGCCCCCTGCATTGGAAGCATGGAGTATTAACAACAGGACCACCAGGGAAGTCCCCATTCTCCTTTTCTGTTCTTCTTTCTTCTTCCCTTTCATCTTCTCCTCATCCTCTTTATCATTTTTTTCTCTGCCTTTAGATAGTTTCCTTTCTTCTTATAAGCTTAGAAATTCTTTATTGAGGCATCTCTCATCATTATACAGTATCTAATTGTGTAATAGTTAGATGGCCTCATTATTTTGTCTACAATATGTCACATTTCCTTTATAACCTTAGCTTTCTTTCACTATTCCTTTTACTAAAACATCTATTAAATTGTTCCTGTAAGCTAGCATTAAGTCCCTGCACTTAATCCTCTCAGCAACATTATAAATTTAGGGGTTGTTACTGTCCCCATTTTATGGCTAACAAGACTGGCTGAGACATACTAAGTAAGGACAGAATTGGACTCTGAGCACAGGTGTGTCTGGTCCCAGAGTCATCTCTCCTAAGTATCACCATCATGTGACCTTTCCACCTAAATTCTCAGCCTGGCTGGCCTACTGAGTTTTCCACATTTCAATTCCCCCTACTATTACTACCTATACTATTTACCTGACTGATAATAATCATTTAGTTATTTTCACTTTAACATTAATATATCTTTCTCTTCCCATGGTATTAGTCTCTTAAGAGCATAAAATGTGTCATTTGCCATGCTCCACAGCAGCTTCTAATACAGTGTTATGGAAAAATTAAGTGTTCAATAAGTACTAATTAAACCATGAAAAAATTCAATTATCTTAAAAGAAACAGGTAGTTTTTTCTCTGAATAAACATGCCAATCAGAATAATATAATAAGTATGTTGAATTAAAATGCATGTATATGGCAATTAACTGAAAATAAAAGAAAATCTACGGCCACTAAGGGGAGTGTGGTAAAAAGAAGGGTGATGTTTGGGCTCATAATGTGTCGCTAAAATCATTAAAATGACTGTGGTCTATTTTGTTCCTTGTTAACATACGTGAATATATTGGGGTTATATTCTACATTTCTGAGTTTGTGTTTTAACTGAAGTAATTTATCAATTTTTAAACATACCCAAGGTTTCCACATTTCTCCAAGGCATACTGGATGATAATTTTAAAAGCAGGCATCAGAAGAGAGCCCGTGATCAGGGCTACAGTCAGTGTGGACAAAAATGTGCTGCTAGCATTACGGTAACAGGCTGAATTCTTAGACATCAACAACATGCTTTCCTTACCGCAGTGTGTTCCCCTATACTGTTTCATCATTATGAGTACTTGTTTAAAACCCATTTACAAAGCTGATTGCCAAGTACTGTATTGTCTAGAACTACTGCAAGAGATTTAGGTGCATGAAGTTCACACTTGGTTATTAGACCTTTAACTGCTTTGTTGCTTGCCAAGCACAGTTAATACACGAAAACAGTATAATCAAGATGATGAAAGTTTAAGTTTCCCATGGCTGCCTTTACTTGCCTACCCTTCACTTCCACCTTTGATATTCGTTCCAGAAGATTTACTGCCTCCCAATAGTCTTACATTCTTGGAATCAATTCCAGTAAGGCTAGTTATGTGGTGGTCTAATCCCTTCTTGCTCTGCTCCAAGTTGGCTTTTGCTTGTTATTTCAAATAAAATAATTTTACTGCCTCCCTAATGTGTCCATGTAGTAAAAGTCTCAGGAGAGTCTTGATGCCTCTTTTTGAAATGAGCGAATGCAGCTTTGGGGAAACTGCAGGCAGACTGGGGTGGTTATCAATATCATGCAGAACTCACGACGAGTCTGTGATTCAGAAACAGCCACGCATGCAAGCATGTGTGCACACGTACCAACGAGCCCTGTGACGAGAGGCATTGGCAAGAATGGGTGGCAGTCTGGCGACAGTGAAGTGGAGATTTGGGGAACGCAGCCAGAGGGCTGCTGGTCTGCGAGCTCCCCAGACTCCTCGACCACTTACAACCACTGTGACGCAAATGTGCTGTCAAACTAAACTCAGGAACATAAAAGAACTGATGGAATGACAGACAAATATAGGGAGGAAGGCACATTAAGGAAGAATGGAAAAGAACAAAGGAAATAAGAGATCAGTGTGGGGAAGACAAAATTTCTCAACATTATCAGCACTCCAGGCAGGCATAACAAGATTCCCGAGAATCATTCTGTCTTGACATTATAGTACAAAACTAGACAGCCAATCTCTGACTTATGGTGAGAATCGCTTCATTTGTGTCATTCGTTCGTAGTGCTGAGAAAACTAATGATGTGTTCTTACTGAACACAGATTAGCTTATGAATCACAGACTTTTGACATGTTCAATGTACAGTCAAAGATGGGTTAGATTAGGCTCCCTAGAAAATGGATCCACAAGGCTGTGCAGAGCAGCTGCATTGTGCAAATGTGTTTCTAGTTTGTGCCCAGGCAGCTCTTGTCCTTCTTTCTCGCTTCTCATCCATACCACAATTACACTTGTTACATGGGAGACAGCTCCTTTGAAAGCATTTAGAGGTATAAGTAATTACATATTGTTTTTGTCCCTCAAACCCAGAAAAATTTACTTATTTCTTGATATGAGTACGTCTGGTATTTTAAAAATGATTTAAATTTTGGTTATTCTCTGAGATACTGAGATTTAGAAATTGATATGGAAATAAACACAATCCACTAATTTTTGAATTGTTTATAAACTTTCAGCAGCTATAGAACAGTTTAATTGGAATTGTTTGGACTTCCTATGAGGTAAGTTTAAAAAAGATTTGAACCAGAAATCCAGGGATATGACTCTAAACTCTGATCTTAGATAAGTCATTACCAACTAGAGATCTTAATGTGAGAGAAGCTAGTTTTCTTTTCTTTTATATACATATATTATACATTTCATATATACATATAAAGCTTTGGGTTTTTCCACCAAAATTTTTAGGGTAAAAACAATCTTATGATACTTGTTTTATTTAGTCGAATTTAAGGTAAAGAGCTACAACAGGTATTTGTGGGACTGTATTTGAAGAGGTTAGGTCACCTTAGTGTAATGTGTTTAACTTTTTCCTTCCATTTATTTGCAAAATTATAAACAGCAGGATACCCATAATTAACTCTCAAAGTTAAATAAAAAACACAGCTAATTTTAAATTACTGATTTAAAATGTGACATTCTACAAATATCTTTTACTGTTAATTTTAATAGATAATTTTAATTGTTTCAGAAAAATCTTTAGTTAAGTACATAAAAATAATTTCATTAATTAGCTTTTACTTTTTTTTTTTTGCTGTACGTGGGCCTCTCACTGTTGTGGATTCTCCCGTTGTGGAGCACAGGCTCCGGACGCGCAGGCTCAGCGGCCATGGCTCACGGGCCCAGCCACTCCGCGGCATGTGGGATCTTCCCGGACCCGGGCACGAACCCGTGTCCCCTGAATCGGCAGGCGGACTCTCAACCACTGCGCCACCAGGGAAGCCCTAGCTTTTACTTTCACTGTAGTTTACATTTCTAATGTAACTATGTTCCAACGTTTTATATTCTATGTACATTCACATGGTATCTTTAATCCTTTAGATAGCTACTGACAACAGAATACAAATTATGTGAAATTTTAAAGTATAACAATATATAGTGATTGGAACTCATTTAAACATCACTGGGACATCAATAGAATGACACATGTGCCAAAATAATTTAATATACTGTCTTTGATATTTCATTGACTTTTAGTGAAGCCTTATACGTATTTTTCATTTTATTGTTTTGAATGTGTGTTAATCAATGTAGGAGGATGGGGTATCTTTTATTAAATAGTTTGTGGTTTGATTTATACCTTTTAAATATACAGACATATGGTACACAGGCCTTCATTTGTACTCTTGACCCAGGCCCTGCAAATGTTGAGACAGTCTAACTTTTGACAGCTTAGATATAGCGTGAATCTTACCTTTTCCAGACGTATGGAAAGGGCTGTTTTTCTATGTTTGTTTCATTAATGTGAGAATCCTGAAAAAAACAACAACAACAACATACTTTCTAATTTATTTTGTATAGAAATCAACTCATACAATGTTCTAAAGTTGTGAGATAAATTATTTAAAAGTTGTTTTAAGTGCTTTTTTAAATATGAGAAGTTATTTATAATTTTAGTGAAGACCCTGGGTATTGAGTTTGGAATTATCTAGTAATATACCACCAATAAAGCAGAGCTCACGAACAATCATTTTTAAACTGATTATTCACTGATCTGATATACACTATATGTCTTTTTTTATGAGGGAGTTCCATGTGACATATTCCTTCCATTTGAAGAATGAAGATTGAGGCTGTTCACAGAGGACCTCAGGGAAGAATCTATCTCATCAGTCATTACTTCTCTCCCCCCACCCAATTGGTTGGTCTCTTTGACTCAATCTTCATGATTCAAGATGTGAGTCTGTCTAACTCTGCCAGAGATGCTTGGTGGGGTCCCATGTTTCAGTGGACATCTCTGATATCTGACTCAATTGAAAACTCCCTCCTTTTGATATGAATTCCGCAGTATATGTTGAAAGGTTCTATTGTTAGTTTTCCTTTCTCTTTTTTATATAAGCCCTCAACTTGCCTGCTTTTGAATTGTTTCAGTCTTTACTTTCAAACAAATCATAATTTGTAAACTATTACCTACCTTCCACAGTTCCAAGTTCAAGTAGCTTCACCAGGCATGGAGCCAGGGCATTAGGGTATGATACCTTGTTATTAGATAAGAGACATGGTGACTAGGCTTGCTCAGCCTTTCTTCATAAGTTCTTTGTAAGAATCTTACTTCTCTGGGCCTCTTACAGTCTGTAAAATAGTGACTGAATGGGCCTTTATGTCTCTTAAAACGCCAACATTTTTTGAATCATTACTATTCTTTTAGGTACTTTGGTACTCATTTATCAATGAAAGAATAATTGATACATAGTTACTCCAATATGTAAGTTGATAATACAAGGAAGAAGTAAAAAAATAAACTTTCTAATTTCAAGAAGTGTTACACAGTTTTAAAATTCTAGGATAATGTAATGTTCTTTTTTGTCTGTGTGACTGTATAAGAATAGATCTTTTCATGTCCCCTTCTTAATCATTATTCATTGAAGAGCTCTTGTATAAGACTATCCCTCTATCAATGATCCTTATTCTATTGAGATGTTATTCAGCTCCAATACACTGCCATATTTTTATTATAAGAGCTTTATTGAGATGTAATTCACATATCATACAATTCATACATTTAAAGTGTACAATTAAACAGTATTTTAGTATGACCAAAGACATGCTACATCACATAGTCAATGTGAGATTAAACCATAGTTTTATACAGGGATAGGTTGATGCAACAAATTAGAAGCATACTTTCTATTTTACTTATGTTTTGAAATAACACCCCCCCCCCCACCTCTGCAACACACACACACACACACACACGCAACACCCTTTTTACTGGATTGGAGAAAATAGCAAGAATGATATGGATGCATAATGTTTTTTTACCCATGTATTGTGTTTCTATCTTTGAGAAAATAACATTGTATTACATCTGATGTGACATAATGAAATATAAGTCAGGTTGAGTATGGGTAGAATCCATTGACCAATTACAAAACAGAAGAGGTCTCCTGGGTGCTAAAATATCCAGGTTTTAGTTGTAATGATCAAGGGCAACTTTGTACCTCCAGGTCTGCCCCATGTTTCTATCTTTAAATACATACACACATACATGCATACATACTGCCATTTCTATACAATGTATTTTGTTCATTCTCCTCCAGATATCAAGTAGTATAGTTTTATGTACTTTCATCCTGCTCTAAGTATTCATTATTATTTTCAGAGACTTTCAAAAACAACATTATTCAAACTGGGATACATGTATCCCAGGGGTATATAAAGACTTTCCATGTGGTAAGAGGGCAAGATATTAATTCTAATGGGATAATGTTAAGATAATCAACTACTGAATCTTCAACATTTACTCCTAAATTTTATCTCCTAGAATATAACTCCCTGAGAACTCATCTGTGGTTCAAATATCCCCTTCAAAATCACTCGTCCCTCATTTTTACACAGTAAAGGCACAGCTCTCACCCATATTCAGTCTTACTTTACCCATGGGCATGTATCAAAACTTTTGTGGCACCAAACAAAGAGAGATATATCGGTGAGAGTGATGTGAAAATGAGTAACTCTAATGAATAGGTAAGAAATCATTTTTGCAGGTCTAGTGGTTTGCAATTCTTTACTTTCAAGAGCATTGAAGGAAGACATAATAAAAATGTCAGGCAATTCATCATTAAAAATATTTTCGATGAAAGATTCTTAGGTGGCTTTTGGCATAAAACTTGGATGAAATGTAAAGAATTGATTGATAGTACACTAGAAAAACTCTTTGCATTTTTATTTACTTAGTATGTGAACAGAATTTCTCAGCCCTTACATCTATAAAAGCAAAAAATAGGAATAGAATTTATGCTGTCTACTCTAGCAAAAACTAATGTTATTCATAAACACATTAACTCATTAGTGAATAAACCAACACAAATCAACAGCAGATGCACTTCCAAAAATACTTTTTATGATTAGTATTTTGTTTCAAGTTTATATTTACATCATTTTGATCAATTATGAACTAGCAATAATTGTAATGACTTTTTAATTCAGAAGAACTTTCCTTTTAACACTTAGAGATTTGTGGGTCACAGAATTTAAAAATTTTAATTCCAATATGTACATACTTTTCTTAAGTAAAAGTCTGAGTGATGAGTATAAGATTTGCCAGCATGAAATTATATTACATTAGGATAAAATGCTATATAGGAACTAGGATGAAAATTGTAGCTCATGAAAAAAAAGATATATAAAGGTTGAAGACATTGTTTATGCATTTGTAAATGATAATGGTGAGTATGGAATCGTCATGGTATTTAGATTGCAGGAGATACATTTAAGAGTATTACAGTAGCTTTATTTTAAAAGTCAATATTTACAATATGTTGGAATTCATATCTTTTGCAACCAATTAAACTTTCGTTGAAAAGTTATTGATATCGATTTGCAAATGTGTGTGGGATGTTTTCTTCAATATTCCTTTAGGAGTAAAAAAGCAAAACGTTTGGATACTCTAATCTATTGACTAAATCATCATGTATCCTTCAGACCCTTTTAAAGATAAAGAGTGAATGAGCCTGGGTAGCTAAACTACCCAGATATCCTCTAGACATCATGATTTTTTGAAATTATTAAATATTTTCTTTAGTGTAGTATAAACATCAAATATTTTCCTTTAAATGAGATATTTCATATTTGAATGAAAATTAACTTTACTATCATTCTGGAGTTACTCAGCAAAGTTGTGCTTTAAGATATGTCTGTGGTGCCTTCACATTGAATTAATGGTGTTCACTGCCCTCACACCTGCCATAATTTCTAGGTCATGGTTCTTTCATGATGTTTCTCTGGTTCTCCAGAACTCCAAATTCATCTTAGCCTTGCTGGGCAGAGATTTATACTTCTACACTTTATATTTTACTGAAATCACACCCTTGTGGGCTTTTAAAACTTATTGTTAATTACTTTGTTTTTGGAAAGTTCCCGTTATTTCCCAGAAGTCCATAGTTTTAATTATTATTTGATAAACATTGCATAGAATATTCTAACTTGCTCAAGAATCCTAAAAAGATGATATTATATATAATGATAATTATAACACGAGCAATATCACAAACAACAGATAGAAAATTTACCCAAGGCAACATGACAACTAAGTGGCAGGGTAATTTGCTACCAAAACCTAAACTCTTAACTGTTATACCAAAGTAGTAGCTGCAGTTATTACTAGGATCCACATACAATATTACACATATAATTGGCCTTCCAACTTTCTAACGTTTTAAAATCTAAATTTATTAATTTAAGTTTTAAGTGGCTAGGTCATAAAAATAATATAATTAGGAATAAATGGTCAAATCTCATCCATCGTAGATGGAAGATCACAGATTTCTCCTTTCATGTGGTCTATTTGTCTTCAAAATGATGCCACTGGTTATATTACAGACCAGTGTGGCCGGAACTGGGCAAAGGACCACCACTCCTAAAAGGCTTAGAGGTCTAAATTCTACTAACTGACATTATATTAGAAAGTCACCTTTATTATTAAACTGTATTACTGGAAAGGCAGAGAAATTAAACGTTCTTTACTGCTGAAGAGGTTTTTTTTCCCTCTTTGCAAGCCTGAGTTCCCAAATCAGTGTGAAATTAGATTTTGTTGTTTACATTGGTCTTAAATTTAAAATGTCATAAAATGTTTTTTAAAGTTGATTTATGCCATCTCCAACCATGCCAAGGGGAGAAAAAAAGACGATCAAATTTTGTACTTGAAGTACACAATTCCTTTTACTACCACCACTCTGAAATATTTTTTTTAAATAGTCATGGGAATGGCAAAAACCACTTTATCCTCTGAAACAAACATGATGGAATCAAATAAAATGATTTTTGATAGTTTTTTCCCTTTACTGAGAAAGTTTTTAACCAAGTTGCACTTCCATTGCATAACACTACATGTTCCCCGGAAATATCTTTCACATAAAATATCATTAAGCATTATTCTGAAATGATCACAATAGAAAAATGATTCTATAGATATGGCAACCATAAAACAATAAGAGTTAGGAAACAGGTTTCAGGACTAGAGTGAAATATTAAATGAAAACCAGCCTACATAGGCCAAAATTGGAAGAAGAGAAAAGCTAGAAGTTGGCTAATAAAGAGAGAAGTCCCAGAAATAAAAAAAATAAAAGTCATATTTTGTGCTAAGATAAGACAAAAAACAATGGACAAATAGTTTTGAAACTGAATTCTTCTTTCCTCGGTTTTAAGAAGATGGGTAGAACATTAATGATTCTGTACAAAATGGAAGACCAAAAAATCACCTTTTGTGAAATTTGTGCTGAAAATATGTTTAACTCTAGTGCTGACTTGTTCTTAATTGTAATTTGATATCTTTTTAGAAAGAAATCAATATATACATTGGGCTTCATACACAGAAATTTATGAAGGATTGTGGAGTTAAAGGGAAACTTCAAGATGAAGTCCAGCCCTCATTCATTCATTCATGCATTTATTTAATATTCCATCATTCACTCAGCAAATATATTCTTCAATAACTGGGGACAGATCAGTGAATACACAGATAAAAATCCTTACTTGTAGGCTGGTAGGGAGATACAAACAACAAATAAGTAAATATATAAAGCAGCGATAAGGGCTCTGTAGAAAGAAAAAAGGTAAGGAATGGTGATAAAGAGAATGGAAATAATTGCATTAGTAAATAGGATGTTGGGAGGAAGGTTTCACTGAGAAGATGGCATCTGAGGAAGATCTGAAGAAGGTGAGGGATGACACCTGTAGATACCTAGTGCAAGAGTTGCTTAGAAGCAACAAATGCAAAGAGCTCAAGATAGTGGTGTGCCTGTCATCAGGGCAGGTACCAGGGGTATAGAACCTGCCAAAAGGTCAACTCTGGGCAGATACATTATTAAAAGATGTCCTATTATATGGACTGATGCAGGATTTCAGTCAGGGCCACCCTTAGGTTGTATGGGGATCCAGGCAAAAAATTTTTGTGGTCTCTGTCTTTATAAACAATTTGATTAATTGGTATTACATTTTAATTGGTCTGTGAATGAAGATTTAGAATAATGAGTAGATAAGAGGTACTTATTTGTTTATTGGGAGCCATCATCCTGGCTACAGATGGGCAGAGATTATTATTCAGCCTCTTTGTTCCCAGCTCCTAGTACTCATATCCTTACAAGAGGCACTTTCTCCCATCCTGTTAATTCCATTGCCTGTTTCATTTGCCCTGCTGCCTAGTCATCAATTCAATCTCTAGCCCTTGGCAAGATTCTGCACAATTACTGTGCAATTTTATTAGATCAACTAGTGTACTTGAAACAGTGACACCAGTAAGAAGATTATTGTAATAATCCAGGAGATTGAGGATAGTGATCAACTGTGTCAAATACTGCTGAGACATCAAAAAATATGAGGTCTGAGGAATGATCATTGGATCATCAGCCTTCCCTGAATGTTCATGTTGACTAACGTGTGAACACCACAAAAAATAGAAAATTCCTTGCTAAAGTACTCATTCTATATTTCCACAGCTCTGGATGTTGCATTTCTGCTTACGGTACGCAATGTCTAAAACTGAAAGCTTAATCGCCTGATGAGTCCATGAACTAGTTTAGTTTTTAATCTTCTGAGAGTACCGCAAAGAACCTATCAACATGGAAAATCTTCCTCCTTCGTTGAATCTGTTAGTAAAGGAGAGATTCAGCTGAGAATTTGGAGACTCGTCCAAATAAGCCTTAAATTCTTGTTCACTTTCTTAGTTTCCTAAGAAACTAATCCATTGCTGTTTTTTGCCAAGGGCCAGAGATCGAATTGGTGATTTAGGCAGCAGGGCAAATTAAATAAGCAACGGAATTAGCAGGATGGTAAAAAGTGGTCCAGGTAAGGATTTGGGTACCAGGGGCTAGAAATGAGGGGGCTCTTATAGTAGTTCCTGCCCCACATCTACAACCAGGGTGATCGTTGACACTGAGCCATGCACCTGGTTAGGCAAGTGGTACCTACATGCTTTTTGCTTTGGGTCATAGTTAATTTCAGAATGTGGGTCAATCCAACTCATAAATAGAGGTAAATACGCACATTTGTCAGGCAGTATCTGACATTAGAAACTGGTTAGAGAGGCCATAATTGTGGAATGATGCCCAATAATAGAAACTTGGAGCTAGGCCTTCCTTATGATAGCAGAAGTATATGCTATATGTAAAACAGGGCTGTTATATGGTTTAGATGAACTAATATATGTGAAATATTTTATTATATACATTTAAAATGGTATTATGATAGTTCAGAGAGAGTTTTCTTTTATATCTGACATATGTATTATGGCATTTTCAAGGCTCACTTGAGATATTTCTGGAAAATGAGGTACAGAACACAAAATATCAATCAAAGCTGCAGATAGTAGATTTTCCTCTTTGTGTTTTATTTTCTTAAAAAATTTTTAAGAAATTACTTGAGAATTTGGTTCAGGTTATAAATAAGAAGCATCCAGGGATAAGACCCATCTATGAGTCAGCATGAGTCAGTAATTCAGTAAGCCTGGGAACTGGAAATGAGTTGGAATGTAATGGATTTCTAGTGCTTAAATGTGAATAAAGCTTTCTGAACGCCTGAAATTGCAAATGTCTGTGGTTGTCTGTTTGAAGATGATTTTGTAACACAAAGAAATTCAGGGAAAGGTCTTTCATACAGGACAAAAATCGGCTACCCTGTCACATTAAGAGAAATATTTGACTTGGGTAACTCAAATATGATGAAGTAAGAAGTTCTATCGTGTGAAATCCTGGGGCATCCACAACTAGTGAAAGCTTGGATTGCTGGAAATGAAACTTGAAATAAACCATTTCAGGGACAGATGCCAACAAATTTAATATTATAAAACAATAGGAACTTTGAAGTTTTTTAACACTGTAATATAAAGAGGGGTCCCCACGTATTGAAGGAAGTAGCTAAATTTTATTTCATCTATGTCTTTAGAGCTATAGAGGGTAGGTTCTATGGTGAGGATGGTAAAAAAACCTCTAAATAAGTTTCCTGTGAGTTTCTGTTATAGGAGAGCAAACAATCAAACAGGCATATAATTACTCACTGCCAACTACTGAGCTAATTAACTTAAAGATGATAACAGGGATATTGAGAAGTTATACATTATAAGCAGAATCACATTTAATCACATTTCAAGTAATTAAAAAACCAGAATAACATAGAGACCAATCAGAATGGGTGGCACAATCACCCAGGAAGGGTACCACCTGCAGCTAACCAGTAGAGCCTTACTGGTAATTAATTGCTGAATATTAGTCCAGGTTATGAGTAAATTCATACAGCAAATTAATGATACACGTGAGATTTTAATTTCAACCTAGTTTACTAACTCTCCCTGTCATATACACAAATTTTGTTCATCTTTATATGTTGGAATTTGATTGCTATCTCACAAGCTGTTTGGAAAAGTATACAAACTGTTGAGGTTGCCGAGAAATAAATTAAAAAATTTTCAAACAATAGGCAAATTAATTTGAATAAGGGTAAATAATAATGGAGTAAATCACAATTATTTCTCAAGACCTTTGTAAAAGTATGATAGCTACTTATTTGACTCCAGTAAAAAAAAAAAATAGAAATTAGCTCAGTTTGTAGGATATATTGAGGCGCCTCAGCTAGAGTATATGCTTTCCTATGACTTTGAGGAGTATTCTGTGGTTTGCATTGAGCGCTTGGTTAGAGAGATACGATCAGCGTTGTCGGTTTCTTATTTATGGTGCTGTAATTCTAAAAGCAGCAAACTGGAATTACTGATGTGGCAGCTGATATCTTATCACACTTCTAAATCATAATGTTGGCTGTAAATTAGAGATAGATGATCCTGAATGTATTCCCAAGCTCCTTCAGAATCACTTGTGTTGTAGGCCTGTGCTAAGTTAACAAAAGCTTCACAATAAACTATGTACCTGAATAGGGAGTTGCAAAATAAATGCTATCGAGAAATAAGTTAGAAGCAGGAGACCTTTTTTAAATAATTATTTTAAATCAGATTTATCATATTAGATAATATGAAAGGCTTTTGATTTTCATACATTTTTACATATTTACAAATTTTCCCAAGACCTATTCCATTTCTTTTCATTCTTATAGAGTACGTGGAAATACGGTGGATTCAAAATAGGCAAAGTTCAGTTTTGCAAGAGGAAAAGAGTTCTGGAGATCAGTTCTGCAACCATGAGAATGTATTTACTACTGAAATGTACACTTAAAAATGGTTAAGATGCTAAATTTATGTATATTTTGTCAAAATTTTTTAAACTGCTGAAAGAAAATGGGTAAAAGACAAGCAAAAAGCAATGACACGTGCTTGGGAAACTCCTAAGTCGCTTCACCCATGAAAGGTCCCACAAATAAAATATCTTTAGTCATGTAACTTCTTAATCAGCAGCCTTTAAAGCACCCATAGTAACTTACTCTCTGTAGTTTGGATACATGAGGGCAGAGGCTTTGTCTATTTTGTTCAATGCTATATCCTCACTGCCTAGAAGAGTGCATGACATAGAGCAGACAACAAATAGGAGGACACGTTTCTTATTTTCTATGTTACATTATCTGATAAAAGCTAAAAAAAAAAGTGAATCCATGAGGACAAGTTTTTTATGACCCTCAGTGCTAGAAGAAATGTATTTTAAAGCCCCGGTTTTGAGCATAATATACAGTCCATTTAAAAATATTGTTTATGCAGTTGCATTTTACAATACCACAAGAGCACCTCCCAATACCCCACATATTTTATGGCTTTCTGGAAATTTAGCAGATGTATTGAGCACAGAAGAATTTTGGATTCCAGCAAGACTGGAAATGTCTAAGTTATACCTTGGCACTTTTCTTTACAGCAAGAATCCATTTCAAAATGTTTATTAAGTCAATGAACATCAGGAACCCTCAAAGAGGGAAATTACAATATGCTGTGCTTCCCAAACACTTTTTAATCACAGAGTACTGTGAGAATGTGTATGTGTATAGTACTCGTGAAATATTTCCTGGAAAGAATGTTCTCCAGCCCAGCATTCATTCCACAGAACAGAGTTCGGGAAATCAACCCTCGAAGTTGATTCTAAGGAACTATCTGTTAGGTGAAACCATATTAAGTTTCTACTTAGTTAATGTGGCCCAGGTGTCCTGTTGGATGATCTAATCAGTTTTAATATTTACAAACTCTCAAAGAAATCCATAAATGCCCTTTCAGTATTAATTTAGTCTCGGACACTGAGATGCTTGGAGAAACAGTGTTCTCAGTACAATTTATTTTCAGATCAGACTCAGCCTCCCAGCAGACTCTTCCTTCCTGCTACTTTTTTTCATAGCTCTCCACTGTTCATCTCTAAATTTCAACACCATTATTTTTTTATAATATAAAGCTATTCACTTTAATTGCATTTTTCCAACATGAGACTAATGTTTTTCAGTTCAGGAACAGGTAGAAAAGCACTTTATTTTTGGAGTCATGTTTTTGTATTATATTTGAAATCCATCTCACTAAGATTTAGGTGTATCTTCTTTTTTTCCAGTTGATGTGTACTCCATAAATACTATTTAAACTGATGTTTCATTACGGGGTATTACTGAAACATATGATTAACACAATTTATATGGACCAACCCCAAAGCAAATTCTTTTGGTAAAGATAACAATCCTTTCTGTCTTATTTTAAAAGGATATACGTATTTGATTATTTTCATAAAGTAGGATGTAACTGCAACCATGATATTTTAGTTAAGGTGGTGTTGGTAATAACATTATCGATAATTTGGAATTGCCAAAGAGATTTTGTCTATTTATTTTTATCTAATCTTTGTAATTACCCTGTAAGGTAGATATTATTATAAAGTACAAAATGATACTGAGAATCAAAGAAGTTTAAGTGACTTGCTTAAGTATCTACAGTTAGCAAGATAAGCTGAAACTTAAATCTAAATTTACCATGTCCAGTTTTGAGTCCTCTTTCATTAGCCAACAGCTACTTGTGTTCTTGCTAAACGTACGATATAATTCAAACAATTCAGCAAGTGTATTTGTATGATAAAGTCTTAGGAAAGGAATCAATGAATCAAATGAAACATGCATTAAACATTTTGATGTACATTGTCAAAATCTTTTCAAAGGCTGAGCCAATTACATTTTTACACAGGAGTTTCTGTTTACTCGTGCTCTAGACAAATGAATTTATTGTTAAATACTAAAAAATTAACAAATTGTTTTTCCAGTAGTTTTGATTTCTTAAGTGGTGAGTTATCTTGAGGACTTTTAAATGTTTCTACAGACATGTATAGTTCTGTTTTTATAAGATACTCTTTTTTTAGAAAAACTGTTAGTTTTTTTCTTACTGATTTGTAAAAAATCATTGTACCTAAAGAAAATTAGCCTTAATTTATTGGCATATAAATTAGTGTGGAACCAAATTTATCTTTATGATAACACTCTTCTCAGTCACTTGCATTCCAATATATTTTCTCTAGTGGTAGAGAAGAGGTGGAATGTTAGCTAATACACTGGGAATTCAACACAATCCGTGGTCTATTTTTTTCTGTGCCTTGCTCTAAGGCAGAGAAAAAAATAAGCAAATAAGCAAAGCATTATTTGCTTTATTTCCCATCAGATTTTCTTTTATGTCAAAATATGGATATGCTCATGGGAGAGTGTCACACATGCAAAAGTCATCTGCCATGAAAGTCACAGAAGAAAGTCTGAGAAATATTTATCTAGCATATCATCCCGTTTCTAATGAGTTGGGGGGGGTGGAAGTGAATAGGTGGGAGGGCAAGAAAACCCATTTGCAAGGACGTGGGTGACTCACTAAGAGTCATGGGATTAATGACCGTCAAGGCCAAAGACTAAGACCCTCTTAGAATCCTCGCATTTCTATCCCCACTCTCCTCTGATGCATAAATTCTACTGCCCTGGCATTCCATTTCTTCCTCAGATCCAAGCAAGGAAAAACAGCATCCTAAGAAGCTCTGCAACATTCTTGCTATGGTTTCCCATAAAAATCCCCTTGATAATTAGCTAACACGAAGCATTCACATGAGTTTATTTGGGAATTGGCCGCTGCTGTGTTTTCACTGTTGTTGCTGCTGCTGAAATAGTTTGAGTCTGAAATCATTATGGCTGTGGTTAACATTTCTTTGGCCAGAGGATATTGTGAAAGACTCCATCGCCACAGAAACAGATGAATATTCCTCCACTCATACTGGAAAAAAGTGAGTTGGTGACAGCAGCTCCACTACTTCATGGGAGGCCTCCAGCCGTGACTCAGGCTCGTGAGTTGATGTCCCCAAACAAGATGATCCATTTCCTCTCCTGCTGGTCCATGCGGCTGCTCACAGGATCCTTGTACACTGACCAGTTTCTTTAATTTGAAAAGTTACTTTTCTACCAACTACTTTCCATGTTTCTGCCGGCTTTCATAAAGGAAGGATGCCCTGTTATGCTATCTGGCAAAAAAACCCCAAAAAACTTCTCTCTTAAAGCTAATGATTAAAATTCCTAGTCTCCAACTCTTGAGCCATAATCTTTTCCTTTAATATTCCAAAATAATAAATGTAATTATAGAAAATTTTCAAAAAACCCAAAGAAATCACCTCCTATGCCAGCATCCCAAAATTAATTCTGTCGACATTGTAGTGGGTAGTTTCTTTCCTATGAATTTATGTCTCATGGCCTTTTAAAGATTTGATTTAATTAAAGGTAACCTAAAAGAATACAAGGTCAATTAGTTTTATATACTTAGATGATACAGTATTTTCATTTGGTGAAACATTCATCTCTTAGTGGTGAATCTTTCTGTAAAAATCACTAAGCACTAAAGTTCTTTAGCTTTACTTTGCCCATCTCTAAAATGGGGTTTCATGACCCTTAAATTCTTTTAAAAATTTATACTTTTATGATTCCGCTCAAAGGCAAACAGGGAAATCCCTCAACTCAGTTGTGTGGGAAGCATCAGAATGAGTTAGAAGGTCTTAATTTACCATCTCAGAAACAGAAACAACATCAGCCTAAGTGGTTATTTTTAGGTACAGATATATTTTGGTTTTCAGAGAAACCAAGAAAATGACTCTTCCTTTGCAAGAATGCTATCTGTTGCATAGTTTTATATTTTCTTTCACAATGTGATCACAGTTTTGAAAGGCTTCTGGTCAGTATCAAGATGGTATCTTTCTTTTTCTTGTAAACAATGGCCTCATTATTTTAATTACAGAACATTAGTTCTTTATGGAAACTCGAACAAATCCAAAAAAGTACAAAGAAGATGTAGAAATGTCTCCAAATCCCATCACCACAAAATAATTAGAATTAGCATTTGGTCAACATCATTACAAATATCATCTGTGCATTTATATAAAGAAAAAGATGAACAAACAGACGAACAAAAAGATGGAAAGGAAGTATGACAAATTTACATAGTATGTATATTCCAGCTCTCTATGTAGGATTACATTTATAATATTGTGATCATTCTATACGCACAATTTTAATACAATTTTAAAGTTTAAATGTACTTGAACCTAATAGAAAAAATACGGAAACTGAATTTGAAGTGAAGGAAATGCTGAACTTCACTCAGATCAATGCTTCTTCAACCCAAAGGATGGAGGAAATGATTATGAAAAATATAAGAATGTTATAATCATTTTTTCCTTTATTTTTTTAATTTTCTGAAAATTAACTTTTGATATCAAAGGTAAGGAGCTTAGGGTTCTTACATTCTCTCTACCCTTCCTTCCCTGTCTCATTTTTATTGGTTTTATTATCATTATTGTTTTTAAAGATTTTTTAAATTTCTGCAGACATAATTCTTACAGTTGTTTAATATTTGTTGTATGTTCAATTGATTCAATGCTCAACACCAGTTCTTTTCCCAAAGTTTCTCAATGTCTGAGTACTTCATTTTAATTCACCTCTTAATTAGTCTGATTTCATCCACAACATAATATTTCAAGAAGGGCTCTGGCTGTTACATTTCACATATTCTCTTATTTAAAATTCAGGCAAGAGCCCTTTATATGTGAATTATGCCTTTATTATTAGAGTAAAGGCAAGAGCCCTTTATATGTGAATTATGATTCTGTTAGATAAAAATTTTGGAATAACAGTTTTTTTCCTCTATGAATTCCACCGTTAAAGAGTCACAGTTGCATCGTATTATCATATATCTCTGTGATAATGGTTGTAAAACACTTAGAACAGTGCCTGGAAAGCTCACAGAATGTCCTATGTAAATGTTTTTCAGTAAATAAAAATCTGAGATCAAACTTTTAAAAAACACTTTAAAAGTATATTGCTTAGTTTGTTCAGATGTTTGAAGGTATTTTTCTTTAGTTTTATACTTCAATACAGTGAGTAGGATATGCTACAATATTGATTATTCTGCATCAGTATTTCTTGGAATATGATGCATCATTTCAAATAGCAGATTAAATTTTCTCTTCATTTTAGGGAATTTTCTTCTTTTATATCTCTGAGTACATTTCTCTACCATATTTATTTCTGCCTCTATTTCAGGGACACCAATTTTGCTTCAATTGTTTCAATTCTGTTTCTCCTTCATATTGATGAACATCTCATCTTTTAAATTCCTTTGTATTTTTCTTCCTGTGTTTATTTTGATTACCCTAAACTTTTCCATAAATGTCATTTTTAGTATGTCTTTGTTCTTCTTGTTCTTCTTAATTAATTTATTAAATATGCAACAGTATAGTTTTTGTTAAGATGTTTCCATAGCTCTATAATCACTATTTTCTCTTATTCTATTATTTTATTACATATTCTTTGATTTCAAATTTTCCAGCTTTATTGAAATGTAATTAACACATAACATTGTGTAAGTTTAAAGTGTACAACGTGAATATTTGATGCATGTATATATTGTGAAATTATTACCACAATAAGATTAGTTAACACATCTATCACCTCATATAATTACCCATTTTTTGTAATTAAGATCATTTAAGATCTACTCTGTTAGCAACATTCACATATACAATACTGTATTATTAACTATAGTTACCATGCTATACATTAGATTCCCAGAACTTATTAATCTTATAACTGGAAGTTTGTACCCTTTGACCAACATCTCATTAGCCTCAAACCCCAGCCCCTGCCAACCACCATTCAAGTTCAGCTTTTTTTAGATTCTACATATAAGTGAGATCATACAATATGTCTTTCTCTGTCTGACTTATGTCACTTAGCATAACACCCTCAAGTTTCATCCATGCTGTCCCAAATGGAAGGATTTTCCTCTTTTTGTGGTTAAATAATATTTCATTGAATATACATCCACATTTTCTTTATCCAATTATCTGTTAATAGACATTTAGTTTACTTCCATGTCTTGACTATTGTGAATAATGCTGCAAGAAATATGGGGGTGCAGATATCTTTTTGAGATAGTGATTTTGTTACTAAGTCCAAGCTCATACTGCTTGCTGCATGACAGACCAAATCGAGAGAGACAAGGTACTGGGGCAAGGAATAGAGACTTTATTTGGAAAGCCAGCAGACTGAGAAGATGGCAGACTAGTGTCCCAAAGAACCATCTTACCAGAGTTAGAGTTCAGGCTTCTTTTATACTGAAAGGGGAGGGGGTGTGGCTAGCTGTTGCAGACTTGTTGGTGCCTGCCAGACCTCAGAGGGGATATGATAATCCTTTGTTCTTGTAGCTATCCAAGTAAGACTGGTCACAATGTTCCTGTAAACCTCTAACAAGATGAATGTTAATCTCTGTTCTGCAACTTTTTACTTCTCTGTATATAGCTTTAGAGGTCAAGCCTGGGAAGCAGAGCCTTGAGAATGGGCAATCATGCATATTTCAGGCTATAGGCAACATTATTTTACAAAGGTGCAGAGCCAGCATGACTAAGCACAGGCAACAGAGCACAAAGGTTACAGCTAAAAGGAATACATCCAATATGGGGTCAGGTTTCTTTTCTCTGTTACAATTTCATTTTCTTTTCTATCTGTGTTTTCTTATAGTTCACTGAATTTCATTAAGAGGATTATTCTGAATTCTTTGTCAAACAGTTCATAGATCTGCATTTCTTCAGGGTCAGTTATTGAAGCTTTGTTAGTTTCCTTTAGTGGTGTCAGGTCGGCTTGACTCCTTGTGATCCTTGCATTGGTTTCTGTGCATTTGAGTTCTTCTCCTCCAGCCTTTCTCAACAGTTGAGTGGAGTTACTGACTTGTTCCCTTCCCTTGCGGGCCGTAGGATGTGCTCCACAGCTGCCGGGCATCTCTGGCCAGGCTTCCTGGTTGGATGGGGCTGGATGCTATGCTCCGCATCTGGGTGGTACTGGGAACTTGCTTCTCTGTCCAGCTGTGGCTCTAGAATTGGCTAGAATTGGCTCTGCAGTTGTGATGGCCCACTGGCCAGGGATCCAGATTGATCAGAACTATATCCCAAGCTCCCTGTGTCTTCAAACACAGGGATACAGGTATAAATTCTCAATATTTTATTGAAGAATTTTCTTTTTTAAGTGCCACTCCTAAGAAAATTTAGGAACAGAATCATATTGAAACAGAATCTTGGGTACTTTTCCTCAATAATAATTTCTCAAGCAGTATTAGGTCCTACCTATTTCTTCTGGTGAATGTTTATTGTGATTTTACAATTTCTGGTTCACTTAGGTCTTAGGAGAGGCCATTTCTGTAATCTGGCTTTATCCTGACATCTGTACTTGGAAAAGCAAATGGGTTGATTTTTCTTTCCTTTTTCATTTCTTTGTCCTTTCATTCCCTTTCCTCTTTCACTTTATTATGTTTTCTTTTAATTTAATTTCTTTGTAGATGTAATACACTAACATGATTAAAAAACTAACAAGTTTATTAAAAAGATATGTCTCATTTCTATTCCCTTCCTTTAAGTTCCCATGCATCTCCCATAAATATAAGCTATTATTACTCTTATATATATACTTCCAAAGATTCTTTCTGTATATAAAACCACAAATGAATATTGTACCTAATTTTTCCCATTTTACACAAAACATGCCATATTATATACTTTGTTATACATATATTTTTTCAGTGCTTTGGATATTTTTTCATATCAGAACATAGAAAGCCCCCTCATTATTTTTTACAGCAGCCTCAAATTCTTTTGCATGATATATCAAAACTTTACTTAATCAGTTTACTATTTATAGACATTTGGGTTGGTTTCAAATTTTGACGTTATAAATAATACTAAAAACTGTTACATGCAATTTTAAGTTTGATGTTCGCAGGGTTTTTTTTTTTTTTTTAAGAATTTGTCCATTTCTTCCAGGTTGTCCATTTTATTGGCATAGAGTTGCTTGTAGTAGTCTCTAATGATCTTTTGTATTTCTGCAGTGTCAGTTGTTACTTCTCCTTTTTCATTTCTAATTCTACTGATTTGAGTCTTCTCCCTTTTTTTCTTGATGAGTCTGGCTAATGGTTTATCAATTTTGTTTATCTTCTCAAAGAAGCAGCTTTTAGTTTTATTGACTTTGCTATCGTTTCCTTCATTTCTTTTTCATTTATTTCTGATCTGATCTTTATGATTTCTTTCATTCTGCTAAATTTTGGGTTTTTTTGTTCCTCTTTCTCTAATTGCTTTAGGTGCAAGGTTAGGTTGTTTATTCGAGATGTTTCCTGTTTCTTAAGGTAGGATTGTATTGCTATAAACTTCCCTCTTAGAACTGCTTTTGCTGCATCCCATAGGTTTTGGGTCGTCGTGTCTCCATTGTCATTTGTTTCTAGGTATTTTTTGATTTCCTCTTTGATTTCTTCAGTGATCACTTCGTTATTAAGTAGTGTATTGTTTAACCTCCATGCGTTTGTATTTTTTACAGTTTTTTTCCTGTACTTGGTATCTAGGCTCATAGCGTTGTGGTCGGAAAAGATACTTGATACAATTTCAATTTCCTTAAATTTACCAAGGCTTGATTCGTGACCCAAGATATGATCTATCCTGGAGAATGTTCCATGAGCACTTGAGAAAAATGTGTATTCTGTTGTTTCGGGATGGAATGTCCCATAAATATCAATTAAGTCCATCTTGTTTAATGTATCATTTAAAGCTTGTGTTTCCTTATTTATTTTCATTCTGGATGATCTGTCCATGGTGAAAGTGGGGTGTTAAAGTCCCCTACTATGAATGTGTTACTGTCGATTTCCCCTTTTATGGCTGTTAGTATTTGCCTTATGTATTGAGGTGCTCCTACGTTGGGTGCATAAATATTTACAACTGTTTTATCTTCTTCTGGGATCGATCGCTTGATCATTATGTAGTGTCCTTCTTTGTCTCTTCTAATAGTCTTTATTTTAAAGTCTATTTTGTCTGATATGAGAATTGATACTCCAGCTTTCTCTTGGTTTCCATTTGCATGGAATATCTTTTTCCATCCCCTTACTTTCAGTCTGTATGTGTCTCTAGGTCTGAAGTGGGTCTCTTGTAGACAGCATATATATGGGTCTTGTTTTTGTATCCATTCAGCCAGTCTGTGTCTTTTGGTGGGAGCATTTAATCCATTTACATTTAAGGTAATTATTGATATGTATGTTCCTATTCCAATTTCCTTAATTGTTTTGGGTTTGTTATTGTAGGCCTTTTCCTTCTCTTGTGTTTCTTGCCTAGAGAAGATCCTTTAGCATTTGTTGTAAAGCTGGTTTGCTGGTGCTGAACTCTCTCAGCTTTTGCTTGTCTGTAAAGGTTTTAATTTCTCCATCAAATCTGAATGAGATCCTTGCTGGGTAGAGTAATCTTGGTTGTAAGTTTCTCTCCTTCATCACTTTAAATATGTCGTGCCACTCCCTTCGCGCTTGCAGAGTTTCTGCTGAAAGATCAGCTCTTATCCTTACGGGGCTTCCCTTGTGTGTTATTTGTTGTTTTTCCCTTGCTGCTTTTAATATGTTTTCTTTGTATTTAATTTTTGACAGTTTGATTAATATGTGTCTTGGCGTATTTCTCCTTGGATTTATCCTGTATGGGACTCTCTGTGCTTCCTGGACTTGATTAACTATTTCCTTTCCCATATTAGGGAAGTTTTCAACTAAAATCTCTTCAAATATTTTCTCAGTCCCTTTCTTTTTCTCTTCTTCTTCTGGAACCCCTATAATTCGAATGTTGGTGCGTTTAACATTGTCCCAGAGGTCTCTGAGACTGTCCTCAGTTCTTTTCATTTTTTTTTCTTTATTCTGCTCTGCAGTAGTTATGTCCACTCTTTTATCTTCCAGGTCACTTACCCGTTCTTCTGCCTCAGTTATTCTGCTACTGACCCCTTCTAGAGTATGTTTAGTTTCATTTATTGTGTTGTTCATCATTGCCTGTTTCATCTTTAGTTCTTCTAGGTCCTTGTTAAATGTTTCTTGCATTTTCTCTATTCTATTTCCAAGATTTTGGATCATCTTTACAATCATTATTCTGAATTCTTTTTCAGGTAGACTGCCTATTTCCTCTTCATTTGTTAGGTCTGGTGGGTTTTTATCTTGCTCCTTCACCTGCTGTGTGTTTTTCTGTCTTCTCATTTTGCTTATCTTACTGTGTTTGGGGTCTCCTTTTTGCAGGCTGCAGGTTCGTAGTTCCCATTGTTTTTGGTGTCTGTCCCCAGTGGCTAAAGTTGGTTCAGTGGCTTGTGTAGGCTTCCTGGTGGAGGGGACTAGTGCCTGTGTTCTGGTGGTTGAGGCTGGATCTTGTCCTTCTGGTGGGCAGGTCCACATCTGGTGGTGTGTTTTGGGGTGTCTGTGGACTTATTATGATTTTAGGCAGCCTCTCTGCTAATGGGTGGGGTTGTGTTCCTGTCTTGCTAGTTGTTTGGCATAGGGTGTCCAGCACTGTAGCTTGCTGGTCATTGTGTGAAGCTGGGTGTTGAGATGGAGATCTCTGGGAGATTTTCACCGTTTGATATTACGTGGAGCTGGGAGGTCTCTTGTGGACCAGTGTCCTGAAGTTGGCTCTCCCACCTCAGAGGCACAGCACTGACTCCTGGCTGTAGCACCAAGAGAATTTCATTCACACAGCTCAGAATAAATGGGAGAAAAAATAGAAAGAAAGAAAGAAAGAAAGAAGGGAAGAAAGAAAGAAAGAAAGAGGATAAAAGAAAATAAAATAAAGTAAGGTAAAATAAAGTTATTAAAATAAAAAAATAATTATTAAGAAAAAAATTTTTATAAAAAAGTAAACAAACAAACAAAAATGGACGGATACAACCCAAGGACAAATGGTGAAAGCAAAGCTATACAGACAAAATCTCACACAGAAGCATACACATACACATTCACACAAAGAGGAAAAGGGGAAAAAGTAATAAATCTTGCTCTCAAAGTCCACCTCCTCAATTTGGGATGATTCGTTGTCTGTTCATGTATTCCACAGATGCAGGGTACATCACGTTGACTGTGGAGATTTAATCTGATCCGCTGCTCCTAAGGCTGCTGGGAGACATTTCCCTTTCTCTTCTTTGTTCGCAGAGCTCCCGGGGTTCAGCTTTGGATTTGGCCCCGCCTCTGCGTGTAGGTCGCCGGAGGGCGTCTGTTCTTCGCTCAGACAGGATGGGGTTAAAGGAGCAGCTGATTCGGGGGCTCTGGCTCACTCAGGCCAGGGCGAGGGTGGGGCACGGAGTGCGGGGTGAGCCTGCGGCGGCAGAGACCGGCGTGACGTTGCACCTGCATGAGGCATGCCATGCGTTCTCCCGGGGAAGTTGTCCCTGGATCCCGGGACCCTGACAGTGGCGCTCTGCACAGGCTCCCCGGAAGGGGGGTGTGGATAGTGACCTGTGCTCGCACACAGGCTTCTTGGTGGCGGCAGCAGCAGCCTTAGCGTCTCATGCCCGTCTCTGGGGTCCGCGCTGTTAGCCAGGGCTCACGCCCGTCTCTGGAGCTCCTTTAAGCAGCGCTCTTAATCCCCTCTCCTCGCGCACCAGGAAACAAAGAGGGAAGAAAAAGTCTCTTGCCTCTTCGGCAGGTCCAGACTTTTCCCTGGACTCCCTCCCGGCTAGCTGTGGTGCACTAGCCCCTTCAGGCTATGTTCACGCCGCCAACCCCAGTCCTCTCCCTGCTCTCCGACCGAAGCCCGAGCCTCAGCTCGCAGCCCCGCCTGCCCCGGTGGGTGAGCAGACAAGCCTCTCAGGCTGGTGAGTGCCGGTCGGCACCGATCCTCTGTGCGGAAATCTCTCCGCTTTGCCCTCCGCACTCCTGTTGCTGTGCTCTCCTCCGTGGCTCCGAAGCGTCACCCCTCTGCCACCCTCAGTCTCCGCCCGTGAAGGGGCTTCTAGTGTGTGGGAACCTTTCCTCGTTCACAGCTCCCTCCCACTGGTGCAGATCCCGTCCCTATCCTTTTGTCTCTATTTTTTCTTCTTTTGCCCTACCCAGGTATGTGGGGAGTTTCTTGCCTTTTGGGAGGTCTGAGGTCTTCTGCCAGCGTTCAGTAGGTGTTCTGTAGGAGTTGTTCCACGTGTAGATGTACTTCTGGTGTATCTGTGGGGAGGAAGGTGATCTCTGCGTCTTACTCTTCCGCCATCCGTTCATAGGGTTTTAATAGTTTATACTCCTCATTAACTACATATGTGAGTATTTCCTACAGCTTCACCAACATAGTCTGTTATCAAACTTCTGGATTTTTGCTCATATGTTCTGTGAAAAGTGATACATTAGTATAGTTTTAATTCATGCACGTCTTGTTTTGAGTGTATCTGGGCATGTTTTTATATGTTTAAAGGCCATTTATATTTTCTTATTCCTTGCCCATTTATCTATTGGGTTCTTTGTATTATGTTTTAATTTCAATTAGCTTTTTATACATCATGGAGATTCCTATAGCACATTCTTAACTCATTGGTTGGGGTGCTTCGTCACTGAGGCAGATCTATGTCTGCAGTGGGCATCAAGTTTAAGAACAACTGAGTTAGAATATACATCCATGTATTTCCACTATATGTGTGTATAAGTGTGGGTTTAATGTACATACTAATATAACTACCATTTGTAATGCTGACCTTTCCATCTTGAGACAGCAAAAATGATTATAGTTTCTTTTTATGTCTTATTATCATGTGATTTCTTCCGCATTTCATTGCTAAATATTAGTTTTTCTCCCAGTGCTGTATGGCCCATTATGGAAGTGCTGATGCCATGTGCTATAGAACTAGGTAATTACCTTGCCAAAGGGTATATATACCATATGGTCCTGGTAGAACAAAGGCAAGTTCTGCCCAAGGCAATTTTATTCATTATCCTAAAAGGCAGAAATTGATCCCAATCTCATAAATAACATTATTTCTATTTTCTAAAAATATATTTTGATTTTACAAAGGGAAATATGATGCTCACACAAACAAACACAAACATGCATACACACACACTCACATCTGATGGCTAGAAACTGTATGTGCAATTCTCTATCATCTATAATCTATTTTTACATTTATATATCCATTAAGATGAAGAGCAGAGTTAAATAAGGAGCTAGCAGAGGTAAAAGTAAAAATCACCTACTTTTTCTCCTTACTTTCCTTTAAAGTCAGTTGGGACTACATTTCTCTGCCCTTGACAGGATATCTTAGAAAGTTTCCTTTCTCTTCATTAATTTGTCGATAACATGTCCTATGGACTCTCACACAAATAGTCTCAATTAAGAATTAAAAGTTTTGTGCAGTTTAAAAATCACAATTTCAAATAATATTTTAAAATAAACTTTCTTCCTCTCTCAGGTTGTAACTTTCGGCTGGGGAGCCCACAATGGGGAGGAAAGTGGTGGCGGTAGAGGAGACTGGATCACACTTCTGCTATGCTGAGCTGGGGAGGTGGAAGGGAGAGGAGCAAGGATAAGAAAAATGTGCAGGAGGACAGCAAAGGAAACCATAAATGAAACGAAAAGACAATCTACGGGCTGGGAGAAAATATTTGCAAATGAAGTGACTGACAAGGGCTTAATTTTCAAAATATACAAACAGCTCATACAAATCAATAACAAAAAAAACAAACAGCCAAATCAGAAAATGGGCAGAAGACCTAAATAGACATTTCTCCTAAGAAGACATACAGATGGCCAAGAGGCACATGAAGATACTCATCCTTGCTAATTATTAGAGAAATGCAAATCAAAACTACAACAAGGTACCACCTCACACCAGTGAGAATGGCCATCATTAAAAAATTTACAAATGCTGAGAGGGTGTGAAGAAAAGGGAGCCCTCCTACACTGTTGATAAGAATGTAAACTGGTGCAGCTGCTGTGGAAAACAATATGCAGGTTCCTCATTAAACTAAAAATAGAGTTACCAGATGATCCAGCAATCCTGCTCCTGGGCATATATCTGGACAAAACTATAATTGAAAAAGATACATGCACCCCTATGTTCATAGCAGCACTATTCACAATAGCCAAACACATGGAAACAACCTAAATGTCCATCCATTCATCTGTCCCAACAGGTGAATGGATGAAGAAAATGTGATATCTATATCTATATCTATATATCTATATCTATATATATACACATATATAATGGAATACTACTGAGCCATTAGAAATAATGAAATAATGCCATTTGCAGCAACATGGGGAGACCTAGAGATTATCATACTAAGTGAAGTCAGAAAGAGAAAGATAAATACCATATGGTATCACTTGTATGTGCAATCTAAAACACGACATAAATGAACTTATCCACGAAACAGAGACAGACTCACAGACATAGAGAACAGACTTGTGGTTGCCAAGGGGAAGGGAGGGGTGGGTGAGGGATGGATTGATAGTTTGGGATTAACAGATGCAAACTATTATATATAAATGGGTAAACAACAAGGTCCTACTCTATAGCACAGGGAACTATATTCAATATCCTGTAATAAACCATAATGGAAAAGAATATGAAAAAGCATATACATATAACTGAATCACTTTGCTGTACAGCCAAAACGAATACAGCATTGTAAATCAACTATACTTCAAAAAAATAAATTTGGGCTTCCCTGGTGGCGCAGTGGTTGAGAGTCCGCCTGCCGATGCAGGGGACACGGGTTTGTGCCCCGGTCCGGGAAGATCCCACATGCCGCGGAGCGGGCCCGTGAGCCATGGCCGCTGAGCCTGCGCGTCTGGAGCCTGTGCTCCGCAGCGGGAGAGGCCACAACAGTGAGAGGCCCGTGTACCGCAAAAAAAAAAAAAAAGAAAAAAGAAAAAAAATTTTTTTTAATGTGCAGGAGGAGGAATCTTCTTTGTCTGGTACTCTGAACCCTAGAGTTGGTGCTTTTATGTATATATATTTATATAAGTAAATAGATAGCAAATGGTAAAACTGGCATTTCTAATTATTAAGCAAACACTAGATTATTTAAGAAATAACCCTGAGAAAGCTGATTAACAATTTAGAAAAGTAAGACCCTTACGTCACAACATACTATAAAATAAAATTACATATTTAGAAAGAAACTGTAACAAACGGAAGAAAAACACAACCACTTAAAAGGACTAGGAGAAAAGTTATGTAAATATTTACCTTACTTAAGCCTGGGAAAGGTCATTCTCTGAAAAAAAGCACAGAAAGACAGGTCGTTAAGTTTACTGCATGAATATTAATATATTCTACATTCAAAAAAGCCATAAGATTCATAGTCTATCTGAGAAACAGTATTTGCAAAGAAACAGATAGACAGATACTTCTCTGGAAAATAATTTTAAAAATAACAATCTCAATAGAAAAATTGCACTTTCAATCACGTTTAGAAAATGTTTAATGATACAGGAAATGCTAATGATTTAAAATTTAAAATTGTACAGAGAATCAACAGAAATACATTATAAAATGTTCATGGTCATTAGCTTTGCATGATGGGATTATGCGAACTGTTTATGTTTTCATACTTTTCTGAATTGTCTCAATTTTCTTTTATACTCAGAAAAAATTACTACACTTTTTAAAAGGCAAAGTCTAGAATAAATAAAGACAACTATTTATCTTCAGTAAATCCTTTTCAGGGGAATGGTGTGGGGAGTTATTTGAATAATGTATGTGTTCTCCTTTTGTAGAAAGATTATTGTTAGAAATGTTCATCTTTGTCCTATTGAAAATGTGATTGAGATGACTCATTTTATTTCAGAAATATTGTATTTGAAAAGTTTGTTTGCATGTTTAAAACTGTATATCCTATCATCATTTGGTAAGGTTACAAAAATGTCACAAGTGGGAAACATAACACAGTAGGTTAAGCGTTGCCTAAACTCCATCACTGGCTATGTGTCCTTGGGTGCGTATTTTACCTTTCTACCTTTTATTTATTCTACACTTGGGGTTTGAGTTTTAAACTTAAGTAACATCTGGGCATGTCAGGAAGCCTCTTGATGTGGGCAGCTGGATGTCTATTTGCATGGAAGGCAGGGGACCATTTAGGTCATAATATTCCCATATTAGCAGGGAGTCAGGTGGGGCAGGAGTGCCTATTAACCAAGGCATAAGCACTCTGTGCTTATTAGCCATAAGCACAGAGAATTTCCCTTATAAGGGAAACACACAATTTCCCTTATTTGAACTTGTTTCTGACTTATTCCCCATAATCTTATGACTTAAGAAAATAACATTCAAGTAAAAACCATAAAAACAATTTTAGTAAAAATTCCATATGGTAATATGGAATTTAATAATTCGTAATTCATAAACTGCCTTACTAAGGAACCCAATTGTTTATCCTATCACCAGAGATTTCCATGGAGCTCCACAAAGTCAGGACAAATGATGATGCCTGATAGAGAAGACAGAGTAGCCGTGATGCCAAAAAGATACGTACTGATTAGACTCCCTAGTGGGTCCTCCCAGAAGGACTGGAGAGGAAGGACTTCTGCACAAGGTTAGAAAAATGCACTATTATTAGGGCAAGAAGGAGGAGCAAAGAGTCATAACTTTATCTGAGGCACAAATGAGATAATGTGGAAGACCTGTGGGAAATACGGACTCTTACATTGTGTATTTGCTCAGTTCAGACATAACGTGACCAACTGAAAAGAAGGAGAACAAAGCTTAGCCTTTGGATTGACTCTTCACTTTCTGTCTTGCAGGGACCACAGCTCTTCACCATTAATGCTCTGTGTGGTGGTGTCTACATAAGTGATTGTAAAAAGATTAAAAAAAAAAAAACAGAAGGAATTTGAAAAATTAAAATAAGACCACATTTAAAATGTTAATGGTCTTCATAATATTTCCATATGTATAAAAAAACTCATATATGATTTACGTATATTGGGTTATATCATGCATGCTATTTGGCATCTTCATTTCTGCACCCAGTGCTATTCATTGACAGTTTCCTGGAAGACACATTCCTTTCAATTTATTTATCTATTTTTTAAATTAATTTTCCTTGGAGTATAGTTGCTTTACAATGTTATGTTAGTTTCTACTGTACAGCAAAGTGAATCAGCTATATGTATCCATACATCCCCTCTTTTTTTTGCATTTCCTTCCCATTTAGGTCACCACAGAACATTGAGTAGAGTTCCCTGAGCTATACAGTTGGTTCTCATTCGTTATCTATTCTGTACACGGTATCAATAGTGTATGTATGTCAATCCCAATCTCCCAGTTCATCCCCTCCCCCTTTCCCCCGTTGGTATCTATACATTTGTTCTCTATGTCTGTGTCTCTATTTCTGCTTTGCAAATAAGATCATCTATACCATTTTTCTAGATTCCACATATACGAGTTAATATTTCCATTCAATTTAGAGGCTGCATAGTATTTCATTGTATGGACAGATCATGTTTATTTAACCAGTCATATACTGATGGTGATTCATTCATTCTACAAGTCTTTACTGAGCATCTACTAAGTGATTGACAACAGTGCTGAACATTGTGTAACTACAGTGAGCAAGGTGGAGATTTTTTCTTCTGTAAGAGCATATAGCCTGGTGCAGAGCTTCCAAACAGATGTGCAGAGACACAAAATGATGATCCAGGAGATGATGATCTCTTCTGCCCTCTCAGTAACTGGGCAGGGCCCAAGAGAGCAGGGGAGAATTTGGTTCAGTTGCCTCTGACTGTGAGCAGCCCTGTTTGGTGCTCCTCGGGGCAGGGAAGTGATTAACAAGGCAGTCCGTGGTCCCCGCAGGCTGGGAGCAGAATGAGTGTACCAAGTACATGCTGCTGCATTATGACATGTTGAAAAGGTCAAGGAGGTGCTTTCAGAGGCCAGCTGCTGAGTTCACCACTGCTGCCCGTTGTAACTGAGGGCATGTGGGGCTGTTGAAAGCGTTTGTATTCCAGGTGCCAAGGAACATGCTGAAAAGACTAAGGTGTGGCCAGATGTGCTGGAGGGGAAAGGAGGCCGGATGGGGTAACCTGGCAATGGCAGCTCCAGGTATCATCCTCCAGTTCTGTTTCCACATATCAGAAAATTCTGTCCATTTGCTCTTGATGAGACTTTTGAGTGTTGGGTCCAGGGAACTGCAGCACAACTGCTCTGACAATGCCTGCTCATTCTGAAATTAGATCAGCCTCAATATTTTGAAATGCTTGATATGAAAACAATCTAGTTGGATTAAAAATCCATTAGCATTCTTAAAGCAAGAAGTTTCAAAGTTTCATTTGTTGAGGGAATAAAAGGAAAATGTGTTCGATTCCTTAAAGTCAACTCTCATGTCTTGATACAAAGAATCACCTCCATGAAGACAAGTTCAAATTTCTCATTTAAAAAATATTGGAAAATATTTTATTTGGTTCAACAATTAATGTCTTCCCTGTTTTGAATTATGCTTTTCTTATTATAAATATATGGTATAAAGGTAATAACATTTTCACCCAAACCCAGTTAGAAAGCAATTAAATACCCTTGATTTTACTCCAGTGTCCCATATAAATATTATCAATTTTTTTTCCATCTGTGCTGTGAAATGAGACAGGCTAGGAAGCACTGGTCCAATCACTACTTCTTAAACTATCTGTGGTGAAGGATAATTTTTTTTTAAACTTCTAGTCTGTAATGCATTATTACTTTTGTGACAAATTAAAATGAATGTCAATAAAAATGAATGACTAAAAAAAGAATAAAAAGGCATAAAATACAAGCCTCTATTATTTTTTAATCATTAAGTTCAATAAATATGACATTATCTTGTCAAATTGCTATGAAAGTTTAATGCTTACTCTCAATTCCTTAACTTACCATGTCATGGACTCACTAAAAACCAGTTTGCAGACTAACACTAGAAAGTGGACCATACTTTGA
Source organism: Aethalodelphis obliquidens (assembly GCF_003676395.1). NCBI lineage: Eukaryota > Metazoa > Chordata > Mammalia > Artiodactyla > Delphinidae > Aethalodelphis > Aethalodelphis obliquidens. The sequence continues at coordinate 84,520,108 of NW_020837948.1, read as the reverse complement.
GTAACTGATCTGTTAGTGTTTGATTCAAATGTGGGCTATTAGAAGTACTACTGTAATTTAAATTGTTAGGCATACAACTTAGTAAAAGTTTCCGATTATTTCCTTACAAAAAATTCTTAGAAATGGAATAACAGTCTTTTAAAATTTCTTTCTTAGGTTATATAGATCAACTTTTTAAACTGATAGTGGGATATATCTTGTTACTGTACATATGACTGTTAATCTTAGCATTTCTGTTGTTAGTTTTATGTATCAGTAGAGTATGTCGATTTTCTTCAAAAGTGATGTATTCTGGCATAACAAAAACATTTTGAAAAAGAATAAAGGGAATGGGATCAGTCTTCCTAATGTTAAGACTACAATCATCAAGACAGTGTGGCACTGGTAAAGGGATAGAGACATCTATTGAACAGAACAGAGAAGCCAGAAATGTATCATCCACACATATATGTTCAATTAATTTTTTTTAATTTATTTATTTTATTTATTTTTGGCTGCATTGGGTCTTCGTTTCCGCGCGTGGGCTTTCTCTAGTTGCAGCAAGCGGGGCTACTCTTCGTTGTGGTGCGTGGGCTTCTCACTGCAGTGGCTTCTCTTGTTGTGGAGCACGGGCTCTAAGCACACAGGCTTCAGCAGTTGTGGAATGTGGGCTCAGTAGTTGTGGCTCACCGGCTCTAGAGCGCAGCCTCAGTAGTTGTGGCGCACAGGCTTAGTTGCTCCGCAGCATGTGGGATCTTCCCAGACCGGGGCATGAACTCATGTCCCCTGCATTGGCAGGCGGATTCTTAACCACTGCGCCACCAGGGAAGCCCCCTATTAATTTTTGACAAAGAGCAAAAGCAGTTCAATGAAGAAGGGATAGGTTTTTCAATAAATGGTGCTGAAGCAATGGAAAAATCTATAGGGAAAATATGAATCTAACCTAAAACTCACATTTTATACAAAAATTATCTCAAAAATGGATCATGAACTTCAATATGAAACAAAACTATAAAACTTCTAAAAAACCATGAGAGAAGATTTTTAGGACCTAGGATTAAGCAAAGAATTCTTATACTTCACACTAAAATAAACAAGGTCCTACTGTGTAGCACAGGGAAGTGTATTCAATATCCTGGGATAAACCGTATGGAAAAGAATATACAAAAGAATGTATATATGTGTATAAGAGTCACTTTGCTGTACAGCAGAAATTAACACAACATTGTAAATCAACTATACATCAATAAAAAATTTTAAAAAGGAAATTTTGATATATTGGACTTCATCAAAATTAAAATTTTGTACTGTGAAAGACTCAATAGGATGAAAAGACAAATTGTGAGCTTGGAAAAATATTTGCAAATGACACATACAAAAAAAGGACTTGTGTTTAGAATATATAAAGAACTCTGAAAACTCAGCATTAATTTAAAAAAATTAAATAATGAGCAAAAGGTACACATAGACATTTAACTAAAGAGAATATACAGATGAAAAATAAGCATATGAACAGATGCTCAACATTATCTCAGGGTCCAAATCTGAGGGTGAAGGAAAGGCAGAGTTTACCAGCAGTTCTCAAAGAAGGAGCTATGAAAAATATTATCATCATCAACATTGTAACTATCATTGTTAGTCATTAGAAAAATGCAAATTAAAACCAAAAAGGAGATATCACAACATACCTACCAGAACAGCTATTTTTCTTTAAATAGTGTTAACCCTAAATGTTGGAGAAGGTGAAAAGAAACTGGGTCATTCATTCACTGCCTTTAAGAAGGCAGTTACCTTCAATATGAAAAATAGACTTACTACAAGACCAGGACAAATATCACAGAGAAAAATTTTTTTAAATGTATGCAGAAGTGTGTATATGAATGCTTAGAGAAGCTTTTTTTCCCCTAATGACCAAGAACTGGAAACAACCCAGAGGGTCCTTCAGTGGGTACATTAAAATCATGGAGTACTACTCAACAATAAGAAAAAAAAGAGCTGTCAATGCAGACAACAACTTGGATGAACCTCAAAAAAATTAGTCTAAGTGCAAAAAGCCAGTTTCAAAAGGATACGTCCTTTTGATCCATCCATGAATCCACTTATGTAATACTCATGAAGCGACATGATTATAGATATGGAGAACAAAATAGTGGTTGCTAGGGGTTAGGCATGGGATTGAGATGGGGTAGATATGGCTATAAAGAGGCAAGACACAGGAATCTTGTGGCGATGATACAGTTAAGCATCTTGATAGCTGTTGACAGTTACACAGAGATACACATGTAATCAAACTGCAGAGAACTACATACACACATTAACATGCACAAACAAGTGCATGTATGACTGGTGAAATCTGAATAAGGTCTATGGATTGTATTAATGCCGATTTCCTGATTTTGATGTTGTATTATAGTTAGGCAAGACATTAATAATGGGGGAGGTGTTAAAAGTTATATATATATAATCAATTTTACAGTTTAACATTCTATTTTTTAACGACTCAACATTAAATCGTTTGGAGAAAAAAGAAGTCACACAATGATGTGAGAAGAGGAGGCTGGGAGAATTTTTAAAGTAAGAGAAAGAACATGGCATTTACCAATATAAACTATACGCACTGACATCTCACTTTTATATCCCTATTTTATGGTAAAGAAGAATTGAAGAAAATAAATAGGGGCCTACTAACAGAAATTCCAGGCAGCCTGGCAAGTTGGCACTCAGCTAGTGAAAGCACTCAGCATTCCTTGGTATAAGGGCACTGTCCAAGTTCATGGCATTATTATGTCTCTGATTCCAAAAGCCTTATTGGGTAAAAGCAAGGGGACTTTCTATAAACATCCTGTTTCTTCCAAACGATTTCCTAGAATAATAATGAAAAGTGATAGTGAAATATTAAAGGAATAAACACCAAGTAAGGAGATGCTTTTGAAATGACGCCTGGGAATATTTATACTTTACTCACTAAGACTTGAAAGAATTCTCACTGCCTATCAGTGATAGCACTACTGGTATGACAGAATCACCAGTCCACCAATTATTTCCCTTTCTGTTATACTTTTCCCTGAGTTGGTTGAAAGTCTAGGACCTTCCATCCCTGATGTGTATTGGAACCAATAGGAAAAGAGATCCCAAAGGAAACTTGACAGGAAAAGAAAAGGGATTGAAGGTGAGGGGAAAGGGAATGATTCCAGCGAGAAAAACAAAGCAACAAACAACAACAAAACCAAAGAAACCCCATGCCCTCACATGAGTTTGTCAGAGAAAGCCAGGTATCTAGGACATAACTGATGGCTACAATTTCCTGTCCTGCATATTCTCAAAGGCAGAAGACAGAGAATAGGAAGCAGGCCCTGCCATATAAAAACCCATGTGGAAGATCTCCATCTCAGGCTTCCCAAGTATGGCAACTCACCCATAACACCAAGGATGAAATGGCATGTGTAGCTTGTGAGGGAAGAGATAGGGAATGGGAATCTATCAGTATTTCCTTGGACTCCCAATTAAGTCTAACATTAGAATTTTTGCTGATTAACCTATCTATCTTAATAGATATTTAGAGTCATAACTTTTACTGAATAAAATAGACCTGTCAAAATTTTAAATTAAACTCTTCAGGGGCCAGATAAAAATTACATTTGGGCAAAAGTGTAAGTGGATACTTAGAAAATCTAGTGAGAAATTTATTTGCATTATTGGTTACCTTTGAGAGGATTATAAGGTAGGAGTCTAATCAATCCACATCAACTGGTAAATTATAAGAGATAATTCATTTTCTTTATAATATAACAATTAGTTTTTATGCTTCTGCCAAAGGAGATGGATTTGGAAGTGTGACTAGGTGGTGAAATCAGTGAGAGAGACTGTTATGATGAAAAAAGAAAAAGAAAGAAAGAAAGGAGGGAAGGAGGGTGGGAGGGAGGAAGGAAGGAAAGAAAGGAAGAAAGGAAGGGAAGGAAAGGAAGGGAGGGAGGGAGGGAGGAAGGAAGGAAGGAAGGAAGGATGAAAGGAAGGAAGGAAGAAAATAGATGGATAGAGAGGAGGATGGAAGAAAGAAAGAAGAAAATATTTACAAGAATATTATTCTCAGCTTTTTTTTTGGATAAGATAATGAACAGTGGAAGCTGTTTGCATTGGTTTAAATCCTGGCTTTACCATTTATCTGCTGTGTAAACTGGAGTAAGGTGTATCTATAGAACATTACTTATAATCTCTAACTATCTTGCATGATAGTTTGTGGTCTTATGGAATAAAATTAAAATAGACACCTAGAGTTTTCTTTGCTAAAGTGTTGATATTGAATCTGCCTTTTCTCTCTTTATGTTAAGGTTGTTTCCTTTAACATAATGTTTAAAATTGTTTTCTGCCACTGAAAATGAATTTTGCTAGAAACTACTATCTATAGTCACTGCAGAATCTGAGGGTCAAGGAAAGATAGGGTTTACCAGATATGCTTCAAACAAAGAGTATTGAAAAAATACCATCATCATCATCACACCATCAACAGCAGATGTAACACCCAATGAAAATATTATGGCTTATTAGAGCTTTCTAGAGAATATCAATAAACACGAATGTTAAAAGACCAGGTATGACATTGATAAATAACATAAAGCAATGGAAATGGTAAGTGAGAATGTAAATATAAACAAATTATATACATATATATTATATATATATATATATATATATATATATATATCACAGGAGCTATTTTGGAGCAAAATATCATATTCTATTGGAATTAGATATTACACTGAAGTAGATTGTGATGTTAGAAATGCAAATCACTAAGAAAATAACTCAAAAAATATAGCTAAAACAATCTACTGAGAAGCAAAAATGATACTCTAAAGTATTTTTAACACAAAAAGGGCAGTAAGGGAAAAGGAATATTAAAGACATGAGACAGAAAAAAACAACAACAATAAAATGACAGGCATTAATCCAACTATGTTGATAATTGCAACATATGTAAATAAACACTCCCATCAAGAAGGCAGAGATGCAGTTATCTGTGTCTATGAGAGACAAATCTAAGGTTCAAACACACAAATTTGTTGAAGTAAAAGAATGGAAAAAGATACATAATGCAAACAATACCCATAAAAGACCTGGAATGGCTACATTAGTATCAGTCAAAAAAGACTTTAAGACAAGAAATATTACTAGATAAAAAGAGATCCATTTCTCAGTGTTAAAAGGATCAATACACCAGGAAGACATAACAATTGTAACAATTATAAAGATATATGTACACTTCAAAATAGAGCCACAACATACATGAAGCAAAACCTGAACATTCAAAGAAGAAATAGACAAAAATGTATAGATTGGAGATTTTGATACTTCACTTTAATAATTAGCACAATTAAAAACAAAATAAGTAAGGCCATAGATTTGTGAACCCAACTAAAATATATAGAACACACCACGAAATGACTGAAGAATACGCAATCCTTTCAAGAATGCGTGAGACATTCCTCAGGGTAGCCTATATGCTAATCCATGAAACAAATCAGTGAAAGCAAAAGCAATGAAATCATACAAAATATGCTCTATGACAACAAGACACTTAAATTACTAATAAAGAAAAGATATCTGAGAAATTCCTAAATATATGGAAATTAAAAAACAAAATTCTAAATGATCAAGAAATTTAAAAAATTAAATTAGAAAATATCTTAAAATGAACACTAAAAAGTTATGTCAAAACACATGTAATGCTGCCAATACAGTGCTTAGAGGAAAATTTTAAACTATAAATGCTTATATTAGAAAGAAATATGTAAAGTCAATAATCTAATCTTCCACTCCAAGAATTTAGAAAAAGTAGAGCAAATCAAACACATAGTAAGAAGGAAGGAAGTAACAAAAAACAGAGCAGAAATTAATGACGTAGAGAAAAGTAGGAAAAAGAATCAACGAACCAACAATTGGGTCTTTGTAAAAATCAACTTAATTGATATTCTAGCTAGACTGATCAAGAAAAAAGGTGAGAACACATAAATCATCAAAATCAGGAATGAAAGAGGGATATCACTTCATATCCTAAAGAAGGTATTATAAGGGAATACTATAAATAAATTTATGCCAACAAAATAGACACCTTAGATAAAATAGAAGAACTGTTGTCATGTATAGATATACAGACTTTCTTTATTAATTGTGGGTACTGCTACGAATTTTCCAAACGTCAGAATAATGCACATCCTATTATAGACAGTGTTTTATATATTGTAAATACATAGTAGAATCTATCTTGCCTAATGAGTGTATCTAAACCACCAGACATAATTCCATGCTTATTAAGTCACTGTGTCACATTTGGTAGGTTACATTGTCAACCACAATTAGCACTTTCATGTAGCTAATCCCAAATCCAGTATGGCTGATGTTCCACTGGAGGAAGGGTTCAAGTTCTTGCTCCCTGTCGAGTTGGAGAAGAGCAGTCGGTTCTTTCTATCTCCTCAACTTTTTCTTCTCCTTCTTCACCTCAAATTTAGAGACAGGGATAGGGAGTAAAAGGGTCTGATATGCTTCACAAACCTGCTGAGATTCACCCCGAGTAGGAGCTGGTTCAGAGCCCTCTTGTGTGGCACACCAAGAGGCACACCAAGAGAGTATATTTTAACTTCAGTGTCACGGAGATTGCTCCAAAGATGGCAGGTAGCAGATTTGAAAGGTTTTTAGCAAATTTTTATAAGTTGCCCAAAGGAAAAGCCCGGGACTTGAAGCTAGACATACTAGGTTTAATCCTACTGCTTATTAGCTGCCTATCTGAATAAGTTATGACACCTCTCTGAGTCTGTTTTTTTAATCTGTAAAATGAGAATTTTATGTAATTAGTAATCTCTGAGAGGCCTTCCAGATCCTATATTCTATAACTTTTATGACTTTAAGCTTGGTGATGGTTCCACACATCATCCCCTCTCCATACTAATCACAAGGGGATATTTCTGCAATGTATCGAGGACTCAGAAAGGCCACCCCATGGGATTATTTATTTATTTAATTATTTGTAAAGAGATTGAATGTTCCATTCTTCATGTACTCCCACTTATTTCTCAGTTTATTTAAATGCTTGATACGAGGCTCGGCAGTGCTTTACCTTGGGGATCAAAGGCAGAGCAGAATGAAAAGAAGGAACAATGGAAAGAGGACAAAAAACATCTAGTTACTCAGGTCTGCTGCTGGCTTCTGTCTAGCAGTAGAAACCTGAAGTGCATCCCACAGAAACAAAGAGATCCCTCCATCATTGTCTCTATCCACCGACAGATAGTCTTAAGAAACACGCCCATTGCCTTGAGTTAGGTTGCTCCTGGATGAGAAATTTATCCCCATCTTTTCATAACCAACCACAACATCCTCTCTCTGAATAGTATCAAAGATTGATTGGGCAATGAAACTTCCTTCCCCTGCCCCTGTTTCCCCATTCTGAGACTCTCTTTCTCTTATGATACATATGACCAATTTACAAGAAAACTTTTACATGTATAACTACTTAAAATCTATATCTACTTACAATGTTTAGGCCTACCACTGTAAATGGATACTGAGTTGAAAAGCACAACAATTTGTATGCCTTGGCAAAAAGAAAGTCCTACATTTGTCAAGAACTGAAGGTCAAAGGAGATAGGCAGAGATCACTAGAAAAACAAGTTATAAAAACAGATTTCCGTAATAGTTCTACCAGATTTTCCCTATATATGCTACATTTTCTTGTTTGAAGTTTTTGGAATGCCGTGCTGTGTTTTCAGTAACTACAAAAGAATGATAATGCATTTTCTCATAATTGGGAATTATCTTTGGAACTGATGATATGCTGAGTTTGCTATGCCCTTAAAAACTAAGCATTACGATAAAATGATTGCAGACCTTTGTCTGGGAACTGTAGTCTGGTAGAATGTGACTATAGAGGGAAAATTGTTTCTGCCTTCCAAGAAAGTCTAGTTTCCTCAATATTCCAAGTCAGTAAGACTCTTCCTTTAGGGGAAGCAGCTGGATTCTGTGTGAGCTCATGGGGCAACACTTTCAGGAGTCGAAGGGCCTTTGCAGCTGCTTCCACCAAGCCAAGTATTTCTCTCCTGAACCCTGAAATCAGTCCTGAAATACTTCCTGTTCTTTTCTGTCACCTTCAGACAGATCTTGAACTGGGTGAAATCTTTGCCCAGAAATTCATAGCTTTGAATCTTAAGTTGTTGATGCTGGTCAGTGGGTGAATGTGAATATCATTTGGCCATGTTTTAGCCAGACAGCTGTTGAAGTTTAGCTAAACTTAGAAACTCATAAAAATGACTCCAAACATTCCATATGCATTCTTTAATTGTTTTTCCCTGAATCTGCTTGGGGGAAGTCTTTTAGCAGATGTCCTGACCATACGCAACCATCCTGGCAATTAATTTTTATAACTCATGGGTCATCCCAATAGATGACCATGGATCTGGAGATTTTGAAACCCTCAATAAATTATCTCCATTCAAGGTCCACACTGATGGGCTTACTTTCTCTAATGTGTTATGTCCTCTCCTGGCAAGTAAGTACCCCTTCTTCAGTGATTATAGGGAAGTTGTCTTTTATTTATTTATTTATAATTTTTTTTAACCAAGTAACATGATTTATTCTTGAGGACAGAAGGGTCACCCACCATGCACCTCACTTAATATTTATATATGCACCTTGAGTGGAGGTTTATTTTTTTAATTAGAGGAAGTCGTGGTTTTATAACTCAGGTAAATACTGCTAATCCCTTGAGGTTCGGGCTCTCTCACTGTGGCCTTTTCAATGCTCCGATCCCCTTCCAAGAGGGCTTTGAGGTGAAACAAAAGTCTGTCTGGTGCCAAAGCCACCCAATCCTGGGCTGATGGGGGTGGTCGGGCTAGGTGGTTTGGACCAGCCACCTGGAACAGCCATCGCCATGATGCGAAACGAGAAGTTGTCTTTTAGACGTCTATCAAAGTCATGCTAAAAATTTACAAGACAAACATTACTGAGAAGGCCAGAGCAGTGTTTTATGAGATCTTTTTGGCTTATTACAAATATAAATTGGTTATAAAAGAATTCTTATTTAATGAATTGTATTACTTAATAGATTTGCATTTTTAAATAATTATTATTTTAATCTGTATGTCCTGCTTATTCCCTTAGTACCTTTAGGAATACAGCATCCCAGCATCTGAGGGGGGTTGAGAGTGAAGTTTGTTGTGTACACTGAGGAGGTCCAGAAGCACATCTTTTGTCACCACATAAAAGCGTCCGTCCCCCGATTTAAACTGTTCCAGATCCCATATTCTCTCCCTGTTTACTCCATTAAGGAGCTTTTCTGGGAAGTGTGTAAGTTTTGTTGTTGTTTTCAATCAACTCCTCTCACCTTAAGAAGTCCTGAGAAAAGTAGTGACCAATGAAGTAGGAGAAAAGCTAAGAGCTAAGAAACAAGTGGTTACCATGTCCATCTGATGACAGCCCATGTGAGGTGACCGCTGAGAAGTCACCTTTCACCTAGGAACGAGCAAGTCTTTTTAATAGAGAGGTGGCAGCAGCATAACTGTCGTGGATTTAAGGAAAAAGGAAGGAGAAAAACTGCAGGCAGGGAGCATAGCTAAAATCATCTAAGAAATTCTGTAGTGAGGAGAAGCAGAGAAATGGATCAGGGAATTCGGGTGTAAAAGCAGGCCAATGTTTTTTGGTTCTGGTTTTTCCTTTAATGGAAAATATTGCTGGGGTTTTTTTTTTTTTCTTGTTTTTTTTTCTGATCGTAAAGTAATGATTCAAGAGAAAGAGAAAAATTCATTGGGGTCACATCTAGGAGGAGGTGAGAGGGGATAGGCAGTAAGGGGTGGGCTTGGCCTTTACTGGAGCACAGATCACACATCCACACCGGTGAGAGGGAGGGCAGGGTATGTGGTCACACACGCATGTAAGTGGGTAGATTGTTGGTGCAAGAAGGATTTCAAAGGAATCTTCTGATTGCTTCTATTTCTTCCATGAAATAGGAAGCGATGATTTTAGCTAATTTACGTAAAGCCTCTGCAAAGAACATGAATCCCTTAATTCCATTCCAGTACTAACAACTACTGAATGAACATTTGCCCAGACGCTTTTCATGTATTTATGTATTTTACTTTCTGTTTATAAAACTTCTCATTCAACTCATTCCTTCCTCTTCTGTATAATTATAGCTTCAAACTCAACCCAGTACTCCCAAAATAAGGAAAAGCTTGCAGAGTATACTTGAAAGTAATGACTGTGTGTGTGTATGCGTGTGTGTGTGTCTGTATTTTTTTCTCCTCAACTATTTTCCAAAGGACTCTGAGAAGTGTTGTACCAAAAGGCACACATATAATATGACTGAGCAGATGTCCCTGGGGCCCTGCATCTGTCCTCCTGGCCCACCTCTGAGTTCAGCCACAGAAGTCGTAGGGATTCAGAATAACCTGGCACTCTTAGTATCCTATGTCAAAGCTTTCCACCCAAAGCCCTCCTCTGAAGCCTCATCCAGAGCGAGAATAACCAAGGAGTCTCCATCAATGTGGGACAGGAGCTGGGGGATAATCTAAGTGATCAGTCTTCTTTATATGCAATTTGTTTCACTGGATAAAGGAGGCAATCTCATCCTTCAGTGGCATTTCAGCCACTCCCCATCGCTCGCATTACTGCCTGAGCTCGGCCTCCTGTCAGCATTATGGTGCGTTGTATAATTATTTTATTATATATCACAACGTAATAATAATAGAAGTAAACTGCATAATAAACGTGATGCACTTGAATCATTCTGAAACCATCCCCTCCTTCCCCACTGGTCTGTGGAAAAATTGTCTTCCACGAAACCAGTACCTGGTGCCAAAAAGGTTGGGGGCCGCTGCTCTAAGATAAGCTAATGATGTTTGATTCACTTTGTAATTAAGCTGGTACATCCTCTCCCCTTGGGAAATGGTACATACTTCAGATTTATAAAGCTATGAAAAGGCAAAGCATGTCACACCTGAAACAACACTGTCTTTCGGTTTAAATGAAGATGTTTGCTGAGATAAGAATGCCTAGACTAATTCAAAAAGACTGTCCTATCCTAGTGCTCGGGGCCAAACCTACACAACCAGAAGCAAGCAAGCTAATGCGTGTTGTTCCTGTGGAGCTATTCAGTCTATAAATAGTAGTTTTGTGAACCATTACTAGAGAAACTTCTAATGATGCAGCACTCCAAGTAGGTAGAGTGAGTTTTGTTTTTTTCTGAGAAGTCTAAGATCTATTCCAAATATTGGTTCAGGGCTTCCTGGGTATGTTACCCCTTGCATCAGCTGGAGTTCAACCAGAGAAGCAGAACCAGTAGGAGATGTATATTAAGAAATTTATTGTGGGGCTGACAAGACAAGTCCAAAGTTTGAAGGAAGGCAGGCTGCAACATTTGAGCATTAAGCAAAGCTGTTTCCCACAAGTAGAAATTTCATCTTCAGGGAAGCCTCAGCTCCTCTCTTAAGGATTCTGAATGGATTAGATCAGGTCCACCAAGATTATCTAGGATAACCTCTTTTACTAAAGTCAACTGATCACAGTTAAGTCACGTACAAAATACTTTCATAGCAACACCTATATTAGTGTTTGTTTGAATCACTGGGGACTGTAGCTTAGCCCACTTGATACATCACGCTGACCATCACACCCCTAAAGAAGAATTATAAACTTTTGTAGGCTTTAGCAACACAGAAGCAGTCTGCAAAGCTTGTCTGAATAAAAGTAAGCAAGAAAAAAGGAATCGTGAAAACCTCTCTTCTTGGCAGTATCTTTCCGATGAAGTATTTTGTAATTAATATGATCAGCTCTTCAAGTACAGCACTGATCCATCTTAAGTATTAGAACGCCTGTAACTGAAGTGTCTCAAGGTCTCCGGGGATTCATGACTGAACTGGACATGCTCCCCAGAGAATCCCAGTCACAAAGTTCTGATTTTCCAGGACATCTTTTGCAAACTGACTAATGATCTTTGAGTAGTTAACATCAGAAACATCCAAAGAATCTCTATCAGGATAATCCCAGGGATATTACCATGGTCCCAGAAGATGTTTGCATTAACCAGATTTCTAGAGCATGGACTAGAGACACCTCCCATGCTACACGACACCTGCACTAATAACATCAGGACACCTATGACAAAGACTGGTAGCTTAGGGTGTGACACTGGCCCTTGTAAAGACGGTCTGACACCCAGGGAGGTCACTAGCATGGATTTCTGCAGTAACATCCTTACCTTGTTGAATCCTCATGCCTGAAATTCTTTACGTAAATTTCAAAGACTAACTTGAATTTGTATAATTTACTTTTTTGGGAATGTTATCTGGTTTAGAAATGATAGATCCATCATGCAGAATAAAAGAATATGTCCTGCCAATCAGTCTCATTCAGAGCTGAGTTCTGAGTGGGATTTAAAATTTTACTGAATTTTCAACTATTCTCTCGCATTAACTCTAAATAAGTATGGTTATAAAGTTAGAGAAATAACAAAAATTCTAAATATAAAGTTGGAACTAACATTGTACTTTCAAATGTATTACCCCTTCAGGTAGGCATTAGAGGCAAATAACTACACATTCCATGATCAAGTTGTTAACACATTTCTGGAAATTTACTTGTTTAAATTTTCCTCAGAGACTGCATCAAATACTTACACATATTTTTGAATAGATAAATAAAATATACACCCATATAAATAAAATTTGGAGTCAAGGCAAGTTATCAAGTAAATAATTTTATCTTTGATCAATGAGTTATGAAGTTAAAGCTATATACAGGTATGTATCACTTAACTGAATCTGAAAATAATTTTCAAGAAGGATTTCCCCAAAAGTCTCTCCAGGTGTAATATACATATATACACTTACAGGAGTACAACATCAATTTGGATACATATTATTGGATATGGTTATTTTAGAAAGTGATTTCATATGGGTAACACTTTTCTTAGGTGCAATAAAATTGTTTATATCTAATTTAAAATTACCAATTCATTATCACTACACTAGGAAGTGTGATGGGGCGAATTATTGGTAGAATGTTTTGTTGTTCACCCATATGCACCCACATGACCTTCTAGACCCATGGCTGGATTTTACTTTTCCATCTTCTTGTAATCGGGCAGGGTCCTGAGACTAGTTCTGGACAATAGGTTGTGAGGGAAAGTGATATATGTAACTTACTGACAGTGATAGTACAAAGTCCACGTACAACTTCAGTCCCTGTTCTGCTGCTGTGACCAAGCAGACCATGTGTTCCATAAGATGCCAGTAAAAGGTTGTACAACATACAGCACCCTGAGCTCTGTGCAGCTATGTGCAGCCAAGCCCCCTCCAGCCCATTCTGGACATGTTGGGTGAACAAGAAATAACGTTTGTTTTGTTCAAGTATGGAGTGGTCTTTGTAGTTGCCTGTTAGCACATATAAGGATGAAACCAAGCCAGACTCATGTTGTAAGTATTTATATATTTTCTTCCCTTATAATTTAAAGAACGTTGGGCATCATTTGATCCTGTGGTGAGACCTAATTAATGTATCAGTTCCATTCTCTCTTTTACTACCAGGCGTCAATTATCAGGTGATCACCGACAGGTAATAGAATTGTTGGGGTGAGTATTCAAAGGGACCTAGTTATTATTATGGTTAGGTGGTAGAAAACTGACTTCAAAGACCCATAACAGAACACAAAGACCCATAAAATATAAAACTCTTTAGTTTACTAGGTGGATGCAGAATTAGATTATGCTTTAAAAGTCTTTCTGATTAGGAACTGGTTTTCCAAGATGTTCATCATCGCTAATTACTAGAGAAAGGCAAATCAAAACTACAATGAGGTACCACCTCACACCAATCAGAATGGCCACCATTAAAAAGTCTACAAATAATAAATGCTGGAGAGGGTGTGGAGAAAAGGGAACCCTTTTACACAGTCGGTGGAAATGTAAATTGGTGTAGCCACTATGGAGAAGAGTATGGAGGTTCCTCAAAAAACTAAAAATAGAGTTGCCATATGATCCAGCAATCCCACTCCTGGGTGTATACTTGGCAAAACTATAATTTGAAAGGATACATGCACCCTAAGTTCATAGCAGCACTATTCACAATAGC
>NW_020837948.1:84503341-84505617 GCF_003676395.1 Aethalodelphis obliquidens | reverse complement strand
GTTCTTTAAAGGCCCTGTCTCCAAATCCAGTCACATTGGGGTTTGTGCCTTTTATTTTCTCACAGTTCTGGAGGCTGGAATGCCAAGATGAAGGCATTGGAAGGTCCTGGTCTCTCCTGAGGCCCTTCTCCTTGGTCTGCAGTTGGCCACCGTCTTACGTGTCTTCACGTGTCCTTGCTTTTTCTGTGCACTCACCTCCCTGGTGTCTCTTCCTCTTTTGATAAGGACATCAGTCACACTGTATTGGATTAGGACCCACCCATATGACCTCATTTAACTTTAATTGTTCTTTAAAGGCCCTGTCTCCAAATCCAGTCACATTGGGGTTTGTGCCTTCAACACAAATTTGGTGGGGGACACAATTTAGTCCATAACACTTTTCAAATAAAATATTAAGAAATCTGCTCTGACCTTCCAAATCAGAAAAGATGTAAAAATAAATGCCACTTCCCCACACGTTTTAACATACTTCACAAATTCGTCAGTTTCCTTTCAATTAAAGGAAGAAGCAAACATACAATCCTAAGAAGGGTGCATAAAAATATTGGGTATTTAAAAAATAGTGGTTATAGTTGTAATGATAAGGGGGCAAAGCTGTTTTGAAGGATGAAATTCCAGATTCCCAGAAAAATTTTTCCTGTGGGGTAGGTGGGGTAAGTGCAGAGAGGCGGCCCTACCATGTGCAGCAGATGCTGTCCAAGCTCTGGCCGTAACCCCTGGATCTTCCCTCATGCTCCAGCGTCTGTATAAGTATTCCTGGGCGCTTTTTACAGGAAAGTGACTATCCAAGCAGATAAGTAATTCTGGGAAGTTAGCTGCCTTATTCCACATCCCCAGCATTTCTCACATGGGCTCTCTGGAGCTGCAACAATTCTTCGATAGGTGCTTAGCAGCTTCCAGAGTTCCACATGGAATTAAGCCTCAGTTGTCCCCTGTGGTAGATGGCTTAATACTGTACCCTTTATTGGCTAGTTTCCCTTTCCTATATCTCTCTCCATCATCCCCTGTATTCCACAGGTAAAGTACTTGTACTTGAATCCTTGTAGCAGAAATCTGCTTCTGGGGAAACCCAGTATAAGATCTTATGGTCAATGTTTATTGAAGTATTGTTCACAATACACAAGACATGGAAACAACCTAAACGTCCGCCAAGGGAGGAATGGATAAAGAAGATGTGGTATATACATTGTATACAGTGGAGTGTTGTTCAGCAATGAGAGAGAAGGAAATCCTGCCGTTTGCAACAACATGGATGGACCCTAAGGGCATTACAGTTAGTGAGATAAGCCAGACAAAGACAAATACTGTATGATATCATTTACGTGGAATATAAAAAAACCCAAACTCAAAGAAACAGAGAGTAGAATGCTGGTTTACAGAGGCTGGGTGGGGTGGGAGAGGAATTGAAGAGATGTTGTTAAAGGGTACAAACCTGCAACGAGAAGATGAGTAAGGTCTGGACATCTAATGCACAGGATGGTAATTATGGTCAACAATATTGTGTTGTATACTTCAAAATTTCTAAGAGATTGGATCTTAAATGTTCTCACCACAAAAAAAGAAATGGTAATTACATGATGTGATAGAGTTGTTAGGTAGTAATTGGTATAAGATATAAATATATTAAATCAGCTCAAAACAACAGACAAAGGATTAATCTCCAAAATATACAAACCGCTCATAGAGCTCAATATCAAAAAAACAAACAACCCAATTAAAAAATGGGTGGAAGACCTAAATAGACATTTCACCAAGGAAGACATACAGATGGCCAAGAGGCACATGAAAAGATGCTCAACATCACTAATCATTAGAGAAATGCAAATCAAAACTACAATGAGGTATCACCTCACCGACCAGAATGGCCATTATCAAAAAATCTAGAAACAATAAATGCTGGAAAGGGTGTGGTGAAAAAGGAACCCTCTTGCATTGTCGGTGGGAATGTAAACTGATACAGCCACTATGGAAAACAGTATGGAGGTTCCTTAAAAACTAAAAATAGAACTACCATATGACCCAGCAATCCCACTACTGGGCATATACACTGAGAAAGCCATAATTCAAAAAGAGTCATGTACCACAATGTTCATTGAAGCTCTATTTACAATAGTCAGGACATGGAAGCAACCTAAGTATCCACTGACAGATGAATGGATAAAGAAGATGTGGCACATATATACAATGGAATATTGTGTTTTTATTTATTTATTTATTTATTTTTATTCTTCCATAAAAAGAAATGAAACTGAGTTATTTATAGTGAGGTGGATGGA